>NW_027094974.1:0-41067 GCF_029207755.1 Chamaea fasciata | reverse complement strand
CCCCGAATCCGAGGAGTTTTTGGGGGAGTCGTGAAAACGAAAAGCGCCGGTGACCTTGAGGTTTTTGGTGGAATTTCTGGTGGAAAAAAAAGGAAAAAAAAGGGGAAAAAAAAGGGGAAAAAAAGGAGAAAAAAGGGGGAAAAAAAAAGAGAAAAAAGTTGAAAAATTCACCGCCCACCCCTCCAAAAAAAAAAAAAATTAAAATTTGGGGGAAGGAGTTTGGAGCTGCAGTGGATCCCAAAAAAACTGGGAAAAAAAACCCCAAAAAACCGGGAAGTTGGTGCTTTTTCCCAAATCCCCGAGGTTTCAGGCCCGATTCCCAGCGGGGCTTCGCTGGGGGAGGGGTTGGGTGGGGGTTGGGGGTTTTTTTTGGAGGGGGAAAGGGAAAAATTAAAAAAACGATGCGTGGTTTGAGTCCGAGAAGAGTTGGGGAGAAATTGAGGGGAAACGGGGAAAAATGAGGAAAAATATGGGGGAAAATGGAGAAAAAATGAGGAAAAATGGAGGAAAATGAGGAAAAACGGAGGAAAATAAGGGGAAAATGAGGAAAAATGGAGAAAAAATGAGGAAAAACAGAGGAAAAGGAGAGAAAGGATAATGAGGAAAAAATGGAGAAAAATGAGGAAAAAATGGAGAAAAACGAAAAAAAAGGAGAAAAAGGAAAAAAGGAAAAGGAGGAAAAAAAGGAGGAAAAACGAAGGAAAAGGAGGGAAAAAAGGAGGAAAAAAAAAGGAGAACTCGGCGTCTCCGGAGCCTTTTTGGGAGAGAAACTTCCGGAACGGGAATTCCCGGCTGGGAAAAGGTGAAAAAAAGGGAAAAAAAATTGAAAAAAACCGGAGGGATTTTGGTGCCAAATTTGGGGATTTTTGCCCCAAGGCGGGCCGGGGGAGGGGGCCGGGGAAAGGGGCGTGTCCGGGAGGGGCGGAGGAGGCGGGGCCTGGGCTGGTCACGCCCAGGCCCCGCCCCCTCATTTGCATGACGCGGGGCTGTGTTTGTTTTCCATGTGTGGCCTGGACAGGACCCCGGGACCAGGGGCCGCGGCACGACCCAGGTAATCCGCTAATTAATGGGTGATTAACGAGAGTTAATCGGCGCTTGGGGTCGGCAGTTAGTGCTAATTAGCGGTAATTAATTAATGAACGAGCCGGCAGGTGAGCGGGACACCACCACTGCGGTGTGGGGGGAGGGGCCTGGCGGCCGTTTCCGAGCGCCAAAGGGGTGATTGGCCTGGGTTAATTACTGTTAATGTCAGTAATTAATGTTAATTAGCGGTAATTAATTAATGAACGAGCCGGCAGGTGAGCGGGACACCACCACTGCGGTGTGGGGGAGGGGCCTGGCGGCCATTTCCGAGCGCCGGGGGGTGATTGGCCTGGGTTGATGATCCGTAATTCATGCTAATTAGCGGTAATTAATTAATGAACGAACCGGCAGGTGAGCAGGACAACTCGGACAACAACACGATCTTCGTGCAGGGGCTGGGCGAGAATGTCACCATCGAGTCCGTGGCCGATTACTTCAAACAGATCGGGATCATCAAGGTGAGGCACACCTGGGCCAGGTGAGGGGGACACCTGGACACACCTGGGACACCTGGGGACAGCTGGGACACACCTGGGGACACCTGGACACGCCTGGGGACACCTGGGGACACCTGGGGACACCTGGGGACATCTAAAATACACCTGGGGACACCTGGGGACACCTAAAATACACCTGGGGTCACCTGGGACACCTGGGGACACCTAAAATACACCTGGGGTCACCTGGGACACCTGGGGACACCTAAAATACACCTGGGGTCACCTGGGACACCTGGGGACACCTAAAATACACCTGGGGACACCTGGGCCAGGTGAGGGACACCCTTAGGAACAGGTGAGAGACTCAGCTCTCACTGGTCACTCAGCGGTCACTCAGCGGTCAGTGGTCACTCCGCAGACCAACAAGAAGACGGGCCAGCCCATGATCAGTGTGGGGTCACTCGGGGTCACTCGGGTCTCACAGCTCATTGGGGTCACTCAGTGGTCGGGGGTCGGTCAGTGGTCACTCAGTGGTCACTCAGCGGTCACTCAGCGGTCACTCAGCGGTCAGTGGTCACTCCGCAGACCAACAAGAAGACGGGCCAGCCCATGATCGGTGTGGGGTCACTCGGGGTCACTCGGGTCTCACAGCTCGTTGGGGTCACTCAGTGGTCAGGGGTTGGTCAGTGGTCACTCAGTGGTCACTCAGCGGTCACTCAGCGGTCACTCAGCGGTCACTCAGCGGTCAGTGGTCACTCCACAGACCAACAAGAAGACGGGCTGGCCCATGATCAGTGTGGGGTCACTCGGGGTCACTCGGGTCTCACAGCTCGTTGGGGTCACTCAGTGGTCGGGGGTCGGTCAGTGGTCACTCAGTGGTCACTCAGTGGTCAGTGGTCACTCAGCGGTCAGTGGTCACTCCGCAGACCAACAAGAAGACGGGCCAGCCCATGATCAATCTGTACACCGACCGCGAGACCGGCAAGCTCAAGGGCGAGGCCACCGTGTCCTTCGACGACCCGCCCTCGGCCAAGGCCGCCATCGACTGGTTCGATGGTCAGTCCCAGAATTCCCGTCCTAACCCCCAAATTCCCGCTCTTTATCCCAGAATTCCCGCTCTTTCCACCCCAAAAATTCCTGCTCTTTTCGCCCCAAAATTCCTGCTTTTCATCCCCAAAATTCCCACTTTTCGTCCCCAAAATTCCTGCTCTTTCCACCTCAAAATTCCCATCCTAATCCCCAAATTCCCGCTCTTTATCCCGAAATTTCCGCTTTTCATCCCGAAAATTCCTGCTCTTTTCCACCCCAAAATTCCCATCCTAAAGCCCAAATTGCCGCTCTTTATCCCAAAATTCCTGCTTTTCTACCCTGAAATTCCTGCTCTTTCCACCCCAAATTCCTGCTCTTTCCACCTCAAAATTCCCATCCTAAAGCCCAAATTCCCGCTCTTTATCCCCAAAATTCCCGCTTTTCATCCCCAAAATTCCTGCTCTTTTCACCCCAAAATTCCCGCTTTTTATCCCCAAAATTCCTGCTCTTTCCACCCCAAAATTCCTGCTCTTTTCACCCCAAAATCCTGGGTTTTGTCCCCAAAATTCCTGGTCTTTATTCCTAAAATTCCTACTTTTTACCCCAAAATTCCTGTTGTTTTATTCCCAAAGTCCTCTCTCCCCAAAACTTCTTTTCTACAAAATCTCCTCGCCCGTCAAAAAAACCCATTTTCCCCAAAATTTAATTTTTCCTTTTCTTTTCCTCCCAAATTTAATTTTTCTTTTTCTTTTCCCCCCAAATTTAGTTTTTCCTTCTTTTTTCCCCCAAAATTTGATTTTTCCTTTTTTTTCCCCCAAAATTTAATTTTTCCTTCTCTTTTCCTTCTTTTTTTTTGCCTTTTTTTTCTTCTCTTTCCCTTCCGTTTCCCTGTTAATTTTTTTCCCCGTTTTCCCCCTCGCCCTTCCCGTTTTCCTCACTCTGTTTTCCCCCCAAAATTCCCGTTTTTTGTTGTTTTCCAGGCAAGGAATTCTCTGGGAATCCCATCAAGGTCTCCTTCGCCACTCGCCGCGCGGATTTCACCCGGGGCGGCGGCGGCCGCGGCCGTGGCCGGGGAGGTGAGACCCAAAATCCCCGGTTTTCACCCCAAAATCCCCGTTTTTGTCCTAAAATCCGCTTTTTTCACCCCAAAAAACGCCCTTCTTATCCCAGAGATCCCTTTTTATCCCGAAATTCCCTTTATTTAATACAAAAATTCCTTTTTTCCACCCCAAAATCTTTTTTCACCCCCAAAAATTCTCTTTTTATCCAGAAATTTCTTCTTCTCCTGCAGTTTCCCTTTACGATCCCAAATTCTCCCTTTTTCCCCGAAAACCTCACGTCTTCTATCCCAAAATCTCCCCTTTCTCATCCCAGAATTCCCCTTTGCATCCCAAAATTCCCGATTTTTCACCCCAAACTCCGGGATTCTCTCCCTCCAGGCCCCCCGGGCCGGGCGGGTTCCCCCATTCCCCCATTCCCGGTTTTCCCAAACTCCGGGGTTCTCTCCCTCCAGGCCCCCCGGGCCGCGGCGGGTTCCCCCATTCCCCCATTCCCGGTTTTCCCAAACTCCGGGGTTCTCTCCCTCCAGGCCCCCCGGGCCGGGCGCGTTCCCCCATTCCCCCATTCCCCCATTCCCGGTTTTCCCAAACTCCGGGATCTCTCCCTCCAGGCCCCCCGGGCCGGGCGGGTTCCCCCATTCCCACATTCCCGGTTTTCCCAAACTCCGGGATCTCTCCCTCCAGGCCCCCCGGGCCGGGCGCGTTCCCCCATTCCCCCATTCCCCCATTCCCGGTTTTCCCAAACTCCGGGATCTCTCCCTCCAGGCCCCCCGGGCCGGGCGGGTTCCCCCATTCCCACATTCCCGGTTTTCCCAAACTCCGGGATTCTCTCCCTCCAGGCCCCCCGGGCCGGGCGGGTTCCCCCATTCCCCCATTCCCCCATTCCCACATTCCCCCATTCCCACATTCCCACATTCCCCCATTCCCACATTCCCGGTTTTCCCAAACTCTGGGATTCTCTCCCTCCAGGCCCCCCGGGCCGGGCGGGTTCCCACATTCCCCCATTCCCACATTCCCGGTTTTCCCAAACTCCGGGATCTCTCCCTCCAGGCCCCCCGGGCCGGGCGGGTTCCCCCATTCCCACATTCCCCCATTCCCCCATTCCCACATTCCCGGTTTTCCCAAACTCCGGGGTTCTCTCCCTCCAGGCCCCCCGGGCCGGGCGCGTTCCCCCATTCCCACATTCCCCCATTCCCACATTCCCACATTCCCACATTCCCGGTTTTCCCAAACTCCGGGATTCTCTCCCTCCAGGCCCCCCGGGCGGGGCGGGTTCCCCCATTCCCACATTCCCCCATTCCCACATTCCCACATTCCCACATTCCCGGTTTTCCCAAACTCCGGGATCTCTCCCTCCAGGCCCCCCGGGCCGCGGCGGTTTCGGCTCCGGCGGCTCCGGCGGCCGCGGCGGCTTCACCGGCGGGGGAGGGGCGCAGCAGAGAGCGGGCGACTGGAAATGCCCCAACCCGTGAGTGGGGGACTGGGACATACTGGGAGGGACTGGGATATACTGGGAATGGATTGGGAGGGAATGGGAGATACTGGGAGGGACTGGGAGGGACTGGGAATGGATTGGGAGGGACTGGGAGATACTGGGATACACTGGGAGGGACTGGGAATGGATTGGGAGGGATTGGGAGATACTGGGATACACTGGGAGGGACTGGGAATGGATTGGGAGGGACTGGGAGATACTGGGATACACTGGGGTATACTGGGAATGGGCTGGGAATGGACTGGGAGGGAACTGGGAATGCCCCAACCCGTGAGTGGGGAACTGGGGTATACTGGGATTTACTGGGAATGGACTGGGAGGGACTGGGAATGCCCCAACCCGTGAGTGACAAACGGGTGTACTGGTTTGTACTGGGTTGTACTGGGAAGGGCCTGGGGGGGACCGGGAAAGGATCGTTCTCTGTGTGACGTCACCGGCGGCACAGTGACGTCGCCGCTGACGTCACCCGTGACGTCACAGGGCGTGTGAGAACATGAACTTCTCGTGGCGGAACGAGTGCAACCAGTGCAAGGCGCCCAAACCCGAGGGCGGGCCCGGGGGGCCCCACCTGGGCGGGGGCGGGGCCGGGAAGTACCCCGGGGGGGGCGGCGGCCGCGGAGGAAACCACCTGGGTAAGGATCCGGGGGGCCACGCCCCCAGCGCACCTGGGGACACGCCCCTGAACACACCTGGGGACACGCCCCTGAACACACCTGGGGACACGCCCCTGAACACACCTGGGGACACCTGAACACACCTGGGGACACGCCCCTGAACACACCTGGGGACACCTGTTAACTGTGCACACCTGTCCTGTCTCACCTGTTCACGCCTGTTCTGTCTCACCTGTTCATACCTGTTATCTGTTCACACCTGTCCTGTCTCACCTGTCGTGTCCCACGGGCGCCGGCGGGTTCGAGGATCGCCGCAGGGGGTTTGGCACACACACCTGTTGCCATTGACACCTGTCTCACACCTGTCCTGTGCACACCTGTTCTCACCTGTCTCACCTGCTCTCACCTGTCGCGCAGGTGGCGGCGGGTTCGAGGATCGCCGCGGGGGCCGCGGCGGGTTCGATCGCGGCGGGTTCACACACACACACACCTGTTACCTGTGTCGGTGTCTCACCTGTTCTCACCTGTCTCACCTGTTCTCACCTGTTCTCACCTGTTCTCACCTGTCTCACCTGTCCCACAGGTGGCGGCGGGTTCGAGGATCGCCGCGGGGGCCGCGGCGGGTTCGATCGCGGCGGGTTCACACACACACACACACACACCTGTTACCTGTGTCGGTGTCTCACCTGTTCTCACCTGTTCTCACCTGTCTCACCTGTCTCACCTGTCCCACAGGTGGCGGCGGGTTCGAGGATCGCCGCGGGGGCCGGGGCGGGTTCGATCGCGGCGGGTTCCGCGGCCGCGGCGGCGACCGGGGCGGGTTCCGGGGCGGCCGAGGCGGCGACCGCGGCGGCTTCGGGCCCGGCAAGATGGACAACAGGTGAGGCGGGGCACGGCAACGGGGGTTTGGGGAAAATTCCGGGGGATTCGGGAAAAAATGGGATCTTGGGAAAATTCCGGGGGGTTTTAAGGGGAAAAAATGGGATTTGGGGAAAATTCCGGGGGCTTTGGAGAAAGGATTTGGGGGGGACCGAAACCAGGGATTTGGGGCAAATCCAGGGGTTTTGGAGGGAAAAACGGGGATTTTGGGAAAATTCGGGAGATTTGGGGAGAAACCCCGGGATTTTGGGGCAGTTTGGGTGCAAAACGGGATTTTTGGGAGGGGAGTGAAGCCCTGGGGTTCTGGGGGGAAACGGGAGGATTTTGGGGAGAAGTAACGAGGACGGAACGGAAATTCCGGGATTTTTTTGGAGGGTAAATCCGTGAATTTGAGGCTGGGGGATTCCCGGGGTAAAACGGGGGGATTTTCTGAATCAATTAAAACTCGTTAATCGCCGTTAATTATCAACGCAGGGGAGACCACCGGCAGGACCGACGCGAGCGGCCCTACTGAGCCCCTCCCCCACCCCATATTTTGTACTGGCCGCCCCTCCCCCACCCCCCGCCCCTCCCCCCGCGGGCTCCACCCCGCTTTTAACCCGCCCCTCCCCCTCAATAAAGGAATTTTGGGGGAGGAGTTTTGTTCGGGCCGGCTTCTGATTGGGTGGGGACGGGAGGTGGGGGCGTGGCTGCGCTGTGAGCTCATTAATGCTCATTAATGAGGCACTTCCGGCCGTGCAGCTCATTAGGGGCTCATTAACGAGCTCGTTAGGCGCTGACGTCACGAAGGGCTGGGCACCAAAATAACGATGGGGCCCTTTAAGGGTGCAAATGGGCGTGTCTGAAGTAATTTGCATAACGAGCGTGGCAATACCATAAATGGACTGGGCGTGGCTTAGTGGTATTTTGAGCTGTTGTATTTAGCATAAAGGGGCGTGGCTTGACCAGTGATAGCTTAGGGTTTATAAGGGGCGTGGTTTGATCATACATGGATATTGAGGGCGTGGTTTAGGCACGGATATTCATGAGGGGCGTGGCCAAGAAGGGCGACAGGTGCCCTCACAGGTGGCAGGGGCGGGGCGGGGAGGAGAAGTGACTTCCAACCCAGGTGCGCACGAGCGCGTTCAGGTGGGGGGGGGGGGGAGATCTCCGGACAGGTACGGGGGGCGTGGCCTCGGAGGTGCCAAACACCGGACAGGTGCCGGGGGGAGGGGGGGGCGTGTCCGGAGGGCAGGAAGTGGCTGTACAGGTGACCGGGCAGTGTTGGCAGCCAGGTGAGGGGTGGGGAGGGGGGGACAGATTCCGGACAGGTCCGAGGGGGCGTGGCCGCGTCCAGGTGAGGGCGGCGGGGCCGGAAGGTGCCGGCGGCCACAGCGGCCCGGGAGCGATGAGGAGGCGGCGGCGGGAGCCGGGAGCGAGGCCCGGAGCGGGGCCGCCGCTGCCGCCGCTGCCGCTGCTGCTGCTGCTGCTGCTGCCGGCGGGCGGTGAGAGGGGAGCCGGCCGTCCTCGGGCTCCTCGGGCGGGATTGGAGGGGGGATCGCGGGGGGATCTTCGCCAGGGAACCGTGAGGGGGTTTTGGCGGCAATCCTGAGGGGATTTGGAGTGTCTGAGGGGGTCTGGGGGAATCCTGAGGGGATTTGGGGGAATCCTGAGGGGGATCGCGGGGGGATCTTCGCCAGGGAACCGTGAGGGGGTTTTGGCGGCAATCCTGAGGGGATTTGGAGTGTCTGAGGGGGTCTGGGGGAATCCTGAGGGGATTTGGGGGAATCCTGAGGGGGATCGCGGGGGGATTTTCACCAGGGAACCGTGAGGGGGTTTTGGCGGCAATCCTGAGGGGATCGGGGCTGTCTGAGGGGAATCGTGAGGGGATTTGTGGCGGAGAATCGTGAGGGGGTTTTGGCGGCAATCCTGAGGGGATCGGGGCTGTCTGAGGGGGTTTGGGGGAGTCCCTAGGGGATTTGGGGGAATCCTGAGGGGATTTGGGGGAATCGTGAGGGGATTTGTGGCGGAGAATCGTGAGGGGATTTTGGCGGCAATCCTGAGGGGATTTGGGGGGTCTCGAGGGGTTTGGGGGAGTCCTGAGGGGGTTTGGGGTGTCTAAGGGAGTTTGGGGGAGTCCTGAGGGGGATTTGGGGGAATCCTGAAGGGAATCGTGAGGGGATTTGCGGCGGAGAACCGTGAGGGGGTTTTGGCGGCAATCCTGAGGGCATTTGGGGTGTCTGAGGGGATTTGGGGGAGTCCTGAGGGGAATCGCGAGGGGATTTGTGGTGGAGAACCGTGAGGGGGTTTTGGCGGGAATCCTGAGGGGATCGGGGGTGTGTGAGGAGATTTGGGGGAGTCCTGAGGGGGTTTGGGGGTCCTGAAGAGGTTTGGGGGGGTCTTGAGGGGATTTGGGGGAGTCCTGAGGGGGATTTGGGGGAGTCCTGAGGGGAATCGTGAGGGGATTTGTGGCGGAGAATCCTGAGGGGATTTTGGCGGGAATCCTGAGGGGATTTGGGGGGTCTGAGGGGATTTGGGGGAATCCTGAGGGGATTTGGGGGAATCCTGAGGGGATTTGTGGCGGAGAATCCTGAGGGGATTTTGGCGGCAATCCTGAGGAGATTTGGGGGGTCTCGGGGGGTTTGGGGGAGTCCTGAGGGGGTTTGGGGTGTCTAAGGGAGTTTGGGGGAGTCCTGAGGGGGATTTGGGGGAGTCCTGAGGGGGATTTGGGGGAGTCCTGAGGGGAATCGTGAGGGGATTTGCGGCGGAGAACCGTGAGGGGATTTCGGCGGGAATCCTGAGGGGATTTGGGGGCTCTGAGGGGATTTTGGGGAATCCTGAGGGGATCCTGAGGGGTCTGTGAGGGTCTCAGGGGGTTTGGGGGAGTTTGGGGGAGTCCTGAGGGGATTTGGGGGATTTGAGGGGATCGTGAGAGGATCGGGGCTGTCTTGAGGGGGTTTGGGGGGGATCTGAGGGAATTTTGGGGGGAATCGGGACGGATTTTGGGGGGAGGAAAGACCGTGAGAGGACGGGAGCATCCGAGAGGATGAGGCGGGGATGAAGATCGTGGGGAGATCGGGGGAGAATCTGAGGGGATTCGGAGTTTTCGGAGAGGAATTTTGGGCTTGTTCTGAGGGGATTCGGGGGTGGTTCTGAGGGGTTTGAGGTGGTTTTAAGGAATTTTGGGGGATTTGAGGGGTTCTGAGGAGATTTGGGGGTTGTTCGGAGGGGATTTGGGGTGGTTTTACGGAGTTTTGGGGGATTTGAGTGGTTCTGAGGGATTTTTGGGGTTCTTCTGAGGGGGTTTGGGGTTGTTTTAAGGGGTTTTAGGGGGTTTCAGGGGTTTTGAGGGGGTTTTGGGGTTCTGTGGGGATTTTGGGGTGGTTTTGAGTGGTTCTGAGGGGATTTTTGGGGTTGTTTTAAGGCGTTTTGGGGGATTTGAGGGGTTCTGAGATTTTGGGGTTGTTCTGAGGGGATTTTAGGGTTGTTCTGTGGCGATTTTGGGGTTCTGAGTGGTTCTGAGGGGTTTTGGGGTTGTTTTGAGTGGTTCTGATGGGATTTTGGGGTGGTTTTGGGGTTGTTTTAAGGCATTTTGGGGGATTTGAGTGGTTCTGAGGAGATTTTGGGGTTGTTCTGAGTGGTTCTGAGGGGTTTTGGGGTTGTTTTGAGTGGTTCTGAGGGGATTTTGGGGTTGTTTTGGGGTTGTTTTAAGGCATTTTGGGGGGATTTCAGTGGTTCTGAGGGGATTTTGGGGTTGTTCTGTGGCGATTTTGGGGTTCTGAGTGGTTCTGAGGAGATTTTGGGGTTGTTCTGAGTGGTTCTGAGGGGTTTTTGGGGTTGTTTTAAGAGGTTTTTTTTGGGGATTTGAGGGGTTCTGAGATTTTGGGGTTGTTATGAGGGGATTTTTGGGGTTGCTCTGAGGGGATTTTGGGGTTGTTTTGAGTGGTTCTGAGGGGATTTTTGGGGTTGTTTTAAGGCGTTTTGGGGGATTTGAGTGGTTCTGAGGGGGATTTTGGGGTTGTTCTGTGGCGATTTTGGGGTTGTTCTGAGTGGTTTTGAGGGGTTTTGGGGTTGTTTTGAGTGGTTCTGAGGGGATTTTGGGGTTGTTTTGGGGTTGTTTTAAGGCATTTTGGGGGATTTGAGTGGTTTTGAGGTGTTTTGGGGTTGTTTTGAGTGGTTCTGATGGGATTTTGGGGTGGTTTTGGGGTTGTTTTAAGGCATTTTGGGGGATTTGAGTGGTTCTCAGGGGGATTTGGAGGATCCGCGGAGGGCCCCGGGGTCCCGAGGGGGCTGGGCGGAGTTTCTGGGGACTCAGGTGTGGCCGGCAGGTGACACGGGCCGGGCTCAGGGGGTTGTCACGCCGCCCCGGCCCCGCCGCCCGCATTCCTGGGGCCGGTTTTTCCGGCTCGCCCCGGATGTCGGGGTGTCCCTCGTGTCCGGCCAGGTCACCCCCGAAGGGGAGGGGGGCGTGACGTCATCGCCCTGCAGGGGAGTCCTCAAAGTGAGGTCGTGACGTCATGGAACGTCCCCAAAGGGTGCTCTCTGATGTCGTCACCATCCCGGGGTGTGACGTCATTACCCCAGGGGGGGAGTCCCCAAAGGCGGATATGACATCATCACCCTCACAGGGTGTCCCCAAATCGCGCCTCTGACGTCACCACCCTCCCCCGTCTGTCCCTCACAGGTCACTGGGGGGCGGCAGCAGAGGATGACGCAGGTGAGGAAACACACCCGGGGAGGGGGGTCCCTGGGGTTTTTTGGGGGGGGGATCCTGAATTTTGGGGTCCCGGAAGGGGATGGGGCCCCTTTGGGGGGGATTTGTGTGTTTGGGTCCCAGTTTTTGGGGAGGGGGGTGGTCACTTAAAGGGCCAGATCCCATTTTTTTTGGGGGGGGGGTCTCATGGTTCGGGGGTGGTCCCTGTGGGAGGGCTCCCCCAGTTGTGGGCTGGGGCAGTTTGTGGGGGGCTGGTTTTGGAGGGGGGGGGGGGTCAGTTTTTGGGGGGCTGGGGGCTGGTTTTGGGGGGTGTTTTTTGGGGGCGGGGGGCAGTTTTCGGGGGGCAGTTTTGGGGGGTCTCCCCCCCTCACCGGCGGCCGTGTTTAACCCCCTCAGTGCCGTGCGGGACCCCCGTGCTGCGGCGCGTGGTGGGCGGCTCGGGGGCGCAGGAGGGGCAGTGGCCGTGGCAGGTCAGCCTGGCCTTCAGGGGGCGCCACGTGTGCGGGGGGGCGCTGATCGCCCCGGCCTGGGTGCTGACGGCCGCGCACTGCTTCCCGCCGTGAGTACCGCCGGGATTCTCCCCGAAACGGCCCGAGTTCACCCCAAAAACTGCCCGAGTTCACCGCAAAAACTGCCCGAGTTCACCGCAAAAACAGCCCGAGTTCACCGCAAAAACTGCCCGAATTCACCCCAAAAACACCCCGAGTTCACCCCAAAAACTGCCCGAGTTCACCCCAAAAACTGCCCGAATTCACCCCAAAAACTGCCCGAGTTCACCCCAAAAACTGCCCGAATTCACCCCAAAAACTGCCCGAATTCACCCCAAAAACACCCCGAATTCACCCCAAAAACTGCCCGAATTCACCCCAAAAACTGCCCGAGTTCACTCCAAAAACTGCCCGAATTCACCCCAAAAACTGCCCGAGTTCACCGCAAAAACTGCCCGAATTCACCCCAAAAACACCCCGAGTTCACCCCAAAAACTGCCCGAATTCACCCCAAAAACACCTCGGGGCTGAGCCCCGAAACAGCCCGAATTCACCCCAAAAACACCCCGAATTCACCCCAAAAACACCCCGAGTTCACCCCAAAAACTGCCCGAGTTCACCCCAAAAACTGCCCGAGTTCACCCAAAACCAGCCCGAGTTCACCCCAAAAACTGCCCGAGTTCACCGCAAAAACTGCCCGAGTTCACCCCAAAAACTGCCCGAGTTCACCGCAAAAACTGCCCGAATTAACCCCAAAAACTGCCCGAGTTCACCCCAAAAACTGCCCGAGTTCACCCCAAAAACTGCCCGAGTTCACTTCAAAAACTGCCCGGGGCTGAGCCCCGAAACACCCGGAATTCACCCCAAAAACACCCCGAATTCAACCCAAAACCAGCCCGAATTCACCCCAAAACCACCCCGAATTCACCCCAAAACCAGCCCGAATTCACCCCAAAAACACCCGGAATTCACCCCAAAACCACCCCGAGTTCACCGCAAAAACTGCCCGAATTCACCCCAAAAACTGCCCGAGTTCACCCCAAAAACTGCCCGAGTTCACCCCAAAAACTGCCCGAATTCACCCCAAAAACTGCCCGAATTCACCCCAAAAACACCTCGGGGCTGAGCCCCGAAACAGCCCGAATTCACCCCAAAAACAGCCCGAGTTCACCCCAAAAACACCCGGAATTCACCCCAAAAACTGCCCGAATTCACCCCAAAACCAGCCCGAATTCACCCCAAAAACACCCCGAATTCACCCCAAAACCAGCCCGAATTCACCCCAAAACCAGCCCGAATTCACCCCAAAAACTGCCCGAATTCACCCCAAAACCAGCCCGAATTCACCCCAAAACCAGCCCGAGTTCACCCCAAAACCAGCCCGAATTCACCCCAAAACCAGCCCGAGTTCACCCCAAAAACTGCCCGAGTTCACCCCAAAAACTGCCCGAATTCACCCCAAAAACTGCCCGAGTTCACCCCAAAAACTGCCCGAGTTCACCCCAAAAACTGCCCGAATTCACCCCAAAAACTGCCCGAATTCACCCCAAAAACACCCCGAATTCACCCCAAAACCAGCCCGAATTCACCCCAAAACAGCCCGAATTCACCCCAAAAACTGCCCGAGTTCACCGCAAAAACTGCCCGAATTCACCCCAAAACCAGCCCGAATTCACCCCAAAACAGCCCGAATTCACCCCAAAAACTGCCCGAGTTCACCCCAAAAACTGCCCGAATTCACCCCAAAACCAGCCCGAATTCACCCCAAAACCAGCCCGAATTCACCCCAAAAATTGCCCGAATTCACCCCAAAACCAGCCCGAATTCACCCCAAAACCAGCCCGAATTCACCCCAAAACCAGCCCGAGTTCACCCCAAAAACTGCCCGAATTCACCCCAAAAACTGCCCGAATTCACCCCAAAAACTGCCCGAATTCACCCAAAAACTGCCCGAATTCACCCCAAAAACTGCCCGGGGCTGAGCCCCGAAACACCCGGAATTCACCCCAAAAACACCCCGAATTCAACCCAAAACCACCCCGAGTTCACCCCAAAAACTGCCCGAATTCACCCCAAAAACTGCCCGAATTCACCCCAAAAACACCCGGAATTCACCCCAAAAACTGCCCGGGGCTGAGCCCCGAAACACCCGGAATTCACCCCAAAAACTCCCTTAAATCCTCCCCAAAAATCCCCCAAAATCTTTCCAAAATCCCCCGAATTCCTCCAAAATTCCCCTAAACTCCCCAAACTCCCCAAATCCCCCAAATTCCCCCAAATCCCCCAAATCCCCCCAAATCCGCCCCAATCCGCCACCAGCTCCGGCGTTCCCCCCGCAGGGAGAACCCGCTCCCCGAGTACCGGGTGACGCTGGGGGTCCTGCAGCTCCTGTCGCCGCCCCCCGACGCCCAGGTGAGGGGCGTGGCCGCCGTGGAGCTCCACCCGGCCTATCGCGCCTATCGCGACAGCCCGCAGGGCCGGCGGCACCAGGAGGAGGAGGAGGAGGCGGGCGGGGACCTGGCGCTGGCGCGGCTGGAGCCCCCCGCGGTCACGTCGCGCTTGGTCCGGCCCGTGTGTGTCCCCGCCGCCGGGGTGGCCTTTGTCCCCGGCACCAACTGCACCGTCACCGGCTGGGGACACGTGCGGACGGCCGGTGCGTGCCGCCGGGGACACCGGGGACACCGGGGGGACACCGGGGACAGCGGGGACAGCGGGGGGATTGGGGACACCGGGGGGATTGGGGACACCGGGGGGACTGGGGACAGCGGGGACACCGGGGACAGCGGGGGGACAGGGGACACCGGGGACAGCGGGGACACCGGGGACACCGGGGGGACACCGGGGACAGCGGGGACACCGGGGGGATTGGGGACACCGGGGACACCGGCTGGGGACACGTGCGGACGGCCGGTGCGTGCCGCCGGGGACACCGGGGACACCGGGGGGACACCGGGGGGACAGGGGACAGCGGGGGGATTGGGGACACCGGGGGGACTGGGGACAGCGGGGACACCGGGGGGACAGGGGACACCGGGGACAGCGGGGGGACACCGGGGGGACAGGGGACAGCGGGGGGATTGGGGACACCGGGGGGATTGGGGACACCGGGGACAGCGGGGGGACAGGGGACACCGGGGACAGCGGGGACACCGGGGGGATTGGGGACACCGGGGGGACTGGGGACACCGGGGACACCGGGGACACCGGCTGGGGACACGTGCGGACGGCCGGTGCGTGCCGCCGGGGACACCGGGGACACCGGGGGGACACCGGGGGGACAGGGGACAGCGGGGGGATTGGGGACAGCGGGGGGATTGGGGACACCGGGGACACCGGGGACACCGGGGGGACTGGGGACACCGGGGACACCGGGGGGGACACCGGGGACACCGGCTGGGGACACGTGCGGACGGCCGGTGCGTGCCGCCGGGGACACCGGGGACACCGGGGGGACAGCGGGGACACCGGGGACAGCGGGGACAGCGGGGGGACAGGGGACACCGGGGACAGCGGGGACACCGGGGACAGCGGGGACACCGGGGGGATTGGGGACACCGGGGGGACACCGGGGGGATTGGGGACACCGGGGGGACAGCGGGGGGATTGGGGACACCGGGAGGATTGGGGACACCGGGGGGACACCGGGGGGATTGGGGACAGCGGGGACACCGGCTGGGGACACGTGCGGACCGCCGGTGCGCGCCGCCGGGGACACCGGGGACACCGGGGGGGACACCGGGGACACCGGGGGGATTGGGGACAGCGGGGGGACAGCGGGGACAGCGGGGGGACAGGGGACATCAGGTGGGGACAGGTGCGGGCCGCTCGTGGGTGGTGCCGGGGACAACCGGGGGATTGGGGACACCTGGGGACATTGGGGGGATTGGGGACACCTGGGGCCACTGGGCTGGGGTCAGGGACACTGCGGTGACCCCGCGGTGACCCCGCGGTGACCCCGCGGTGACCGGGACAGGCCCGGGGACCCCGGGGCGGGGTTGGGGACGCGGGGGACAGGCCCGGGGACCCCGCGGTGACGCGGCTGTCCCCGCAGTGCCACTGCCGGCCCCCAAGACGCTGCAGCAGCTGGAGGTGCCGCTGCTGAGCCGGCGCCACTGTCGCTGCCTCTACGCGCTGGGGACGGCGACAGCGACAGCGACAGGGGACGGGCTGGGGACACCCGCCGGGGACACCATCTGCGCCGGCTTCCCGCGGGGACAGCGCGACGCCTGCCAGGTGGGTGACACCTCCCCGTGTGACACGTCCCCTCAGTGTCCCCAATGTCCCCAGTGTGTCCCCAGTGTCCCCAATGTGTCCCCAGTGTCCCCCTCAGTGTCCCCAGGGTGACTCCGGCGGCCCCCTCACCTGCCGCCTGGGCGGCGCCTGGCACCTGGCGGGTCCCTGTGTCCCCAGTGCCCCCAATGTCCCCAGTGTCCCCTCAGTGTGTCCCCAGTATCCCCTCAGTGTCCCCAGTGTCCCCAATGTCCCCAGTGTCCCCTCAGTGTCCCCATGTCCCCTCAGTGTCCCCAATGTGTCCCCAGGGTGACTCCGGCGGCCCCCTCACCTGCCGCCTGGGCGGCGCCTGGGGGGTCCCTGTGTCCCCAGTGTCCCCAATCCCCTCCGTGTCCCCAGTGTCCCCAATGTCCCCAATGTCCCCAGTGTCCCCAATGTCCCCGGTGTCCCCAGTGTCCCCAATGTCCCCAGTGTCCCCTCAGTGTCCCCGTGTCCCCTCAGTGTCCCCAATGTGTCCCCAGGGTGACTCCGGCGGCCCCCTCACCTGCCGCCTGGGCGGCGCCTGGCACCTGGCGGGCCCCTGTGTCCCCAATGTCCCCAGTGTCCCCCATGTCCCCAGTGTCCCCTCAGTGTCCCCATGTCCCCTCAGTGTCCCCAATGTGTCCCCAGGGTGACTCCGGCGGCCCCCTCACCTGCCGCCTGGGCGGCGCCTGGCACCTGGCGGGCGTGGTGAGTTGGGGCGACGCCTGCGGGCTCCCCGGGCGCCCCGGGGTCTACACGGCCGTGTCCCCTCACCTGGCCTGGCTCCGGGCCCTCGTCCCCGAGCTGTCCCCGCGCCCAGCCCCGCCCCCCGAGCTCCCCGAGGCCCCGCCCCCCGAGCCGCCCTGCCCCCTCCCCCCGGGCTGGCCCCGCCCACTGCCGCCGCCGGGAGGGGACACGGGGGCGGGGCCGGCGCCGCGCGTCACCGCGGGGCTGCTGCTGGGGGCGCTGGGCGGGGCCCTGCTCCTCCTTTTGGGGTGAAAAACGCCGAATTCGGGCAACGCCGGGGGGCTGGCCATCCTTTGGGGTGAAAAATCCCGAATTTGGGGTCCTGGGGTGAAAAATCCCGAATTCGGGCAACGCCGGGGGGCCTGGTCATCCTTTGGGGTGAAAAATCCCGAATTTGGGGTTCTGGGGTGAAAAACACAGAATTCGGGCAAAGCCGGGGGGTCCTGGTCATCCTTTGGGGTGAAAAACACAGAATTCGGGCAAAGCCGGGGGGTCTTGGTCATCCTTTGGGGTGAAAAATCCCGAATTTGGGGTCCTGGGGTGAAAAATCCCGAATTCGGGCAAAGCCGGGGGGTCCTGGTCATCCTTTTGGGGTGAAAAACACAGAATTCGGGCAAAGCCGGGGGGCCTGGTCATCCTTTGGGGTGAAAAACGCCGAATTCGGGCAAAGCCGGGGGGTCTTGGTCATCCTTTGGGGTGAAAAATCCCGAATTTGGGGTCCTGGAGTGAAAAATCCCGAATTCGGGCAACGCCGGGGGGCTGGCCATCCTTTGGGGTGAAAAACACAGAATTCGGGCAACGCCGGGGGGTCTTGGTCATCCTTTGGGGTGAAAAACACAGAATTCGGGCAAAGCCGGGGGCTCTTGGTCATCCTTTGGGGTGAAAAATCCCGAATTTGGGGTCCTGGAGTGAAAAATCCCGAATTCGGGCAACGCCGGGGGGCTGGCCATCCTTTGGGGTGAAAAACACAGAATTCGGGCAAAGCCGGGGGGTCCTGGTCATCCTTTGGGGTGAAAAATCCCGAATTTGGGGTCCTGGAGTGAAAAATCCCGAATTCGGGCAAAGCCGGGGGCTCTTGGTCATCCTTTGGGGTGAAAAATCCCGAATCAGGGAGGTCCTGGTCATTGTTTTGGGGTGAGAAAACCCGAATTTGGGGTCCTGGGGTGAAAAAATCCCAATTTTGGGGTTCTGGAGTGAAAAATCCCAAACCTGGGGGGGGCCTGGTGATTGTTTTGGGGTGAGAAAACCCGAATTCGGGCGTCCGAAGTGGGGGGGGGACCCCAAAAAAGGACTCGTGGGACCCCCCAAGTTCCCCCCACCCCCAAAAAAACCTCCCAGACCCCAAAATAAAACCTCCGAGACCCCAAAATCCCCCAATAAAAACTCCGAGACCCCAAAATCCCCCAATAAAAACTCCGAGACCCCAAAATCCCCCAATAAAAACTCCGAGACCCCAAAATCCCCCAATAAAAACTCCGAGACCCCAAAATCCCCCAATAAAAACTCCGAGACCCCAAAATCCCCCAAATAAAAACTCCCAGACCCCAAAATCCCCCAAATAAAAACTCCCAGACCCCAAAATCCCCAAATGAAAACTCCGAGACCCCAAAATCCCCCAATAAAAACTCCCAGACCCCAAAATCCCCCAATAAAAACTCCCAGACCCCAAAATCCCCAAATGAAAACTCCCAGACCCCAAAATCCCCCAATAAAAACTCCGAGACCCCAAAATCCCCAAATGAAAACTCCGAGACCCCAAAATCTCCCAATAAAAACTCCGAGACCCCAAAATCCCCCAATAAAAACTCCCAGACCCCAAAATCCCCCAAATAAAAACTCCGAGACCCCAAAATCCCCCAATAAAAACTCCGAGACCCCAAAATCCCCCAATAAAAACTCCCAGACCCCAAAATCCCCCAATAAAAACTCCGAGACCCCAAAATCCCCCAATAAAAACTCCCAGACCCCAAAATCCCCCAATAAAAACTCCGAGACCCCAAAATCCCCCAAATAAAAACTCCGAGACCCCAAAATCCCCCAATAAAAACTCCCAGACCCCAAAATTCCCAAATGAAAACTCCCAGACCCCAAAATCCCCCAAATAAAAACTCTGAGACCCCAAAATCCCCCAATAAAAACTCCGAGCCCTCTCCTCTTCTTTTTCCTGCTGTATTTGGGGTTTGGGGGGATCCCCAAAATTTTGGGGGACCCAAAACAGGGGAGGGGGATGGGAACCCCAAAAACTGGGGAAAAAAACCCAAAAAAAACCCCAAAATTGAGGGAGGGGGGAAAAAAAAAAACCCAAAATGAGGAAAAACCCCCAAATTGAGGGGGGAAAGTGCAAAATGGAGCGAAACCCCCAAAGGGAAGGGAAAATTCCCAAAATTGGAGAGAAAAATCCCAAAATTGAGGGAAAATTCCCAAAACTGGAGAGAAAATTCCCAGAATTGAGGGAAAAAGTCCCAAAATTGAGGGAAAATTCCTAAAATTAGGGAGAAAATTCCCAAAATTGAGGAAAATTCCTGGAATTGAGGGAAAATTCCCCAAATTGACGGAAAATTCCCAAAACTGGAGAGAAGAATTCCCAGAATTAACAGAAAATTCCCAAAATTGAGGGGAAGTTCCCAAAATTGACGGAAAATTCCCAGAATTGAAGGAAAATTCCCAGAATTGACAGAAAATTCCCCAAATTGAAGGAAAATTCCCGAAATTGACAGAAAATTCCCCAAATTGATGGAAAATTCCCAAAATTGAAGGAAAATTCCCAAAAATTGAAGGAAAACTCCCGAAATTGATGGAAAAACTCCCGGAATTGACAGAAAATTCCCCAAAATTGAAGGAAAAACTCCCGGAATTGAGGGAAAATTCCCCAAAAACTGGCGGGAAACGGCCCGGAGCGGAGGCCGGCCCCTCCCCCCGCGGGGCGGGGCCGCTGACGTCACTTCTTGGCCACCTTGGCCTGTTTGTGCTTCGGCGGCGCCCAGCGCAGGCAGATCGAGTCCACTGCAATTAACCGCAATCGAGCAGCGCTAATTAGCCGCGCCGGGGGCCGACACCAGGGCGTCGCTCATTAGAGGGAGTAATTAACGGGATGGGTCGGGGGAGGGGGGGGGGTGTTAATTGGGGAAGCCGTTAATGAGGGGAGATAATTAAGGAGGAAGAGAGAGCGTTGATGGGATTAATTAGGATTCACCGGGGGACGTCAGCGGGGTTAATTAAGGAGAGGGACGTCAATGGGATTAATTAAGGGGGGGGCATTAATGGGATTAATTAAGAGTCATTAAGCTCATTAGTGGGGAGTTCATGACCAAAGGTAATTAAGGGGGGATCGCTACTTCCTCCTTTAATTGTTAATTAATAAAATCGATAAGATTAATTGCTCCTCTAATTAACCTCGTAAGATTATTTAAGAGGAGCAATTAATGGGGATTGATAGGATTAATTAATAGGGTTAATTAAGGGGGGGGGTCGATGAGGTCGATAAGATTAATTGCTCCTCTAATTAACCTCGTAAGATGATTTAAGAGTTGCAATTAATGGGGATTAATAGGGCTAATTAATAGGGTTAATTAAGGGGGGGTTATTAAGGAGGGATCATTACCAGAGTTACTTGGGGGGTTAATTAAGAGGGCCATTAACAGAGATTAATTAAGGGGAGGGGGCTCATTAAGGGGGTTCATTAAGGGACGTTAATTAACGGGGCAGCCCTGGGGGGGTTGTCTGGACCGAACCATTGAGGAAGGGGCGCCCATTAAGGCGTGTCCGTTAATTAAAGTGCGTTAATTAACAAGCACGCTCTGAAGAGAAGCTCATCAACAGGAATTAATTAACGGGTGCTCATTCAGGGAAATTAATTAAGGGGGAGCCCTGGGGGGGTTGTCTGGACTGAACCATTCGGTGCCCATCACGGGGGGGGGGGGGGGGGTGTCCATTAAGGAACGCTCATTAATTAAGGAACGTTAATTACCCAACACGTTCCTTAGCAGGTCACGAGCAGACATTAACGCCTGGCCGCTCGTTAACGAACGGGTGCTCGTTAAGGGAGATTAATTCAGTTAATTACGGGGGTGACCTCAGGGGCATTCCTGGAGCGAACCATTCACAGCCTGTGGGGGGAGGGGAGGGGGGGGTTCCATGACTCCTCCCGGGGTTAATTACCCGGCTAATCACCACGAGGGAGCTAATTAGGGCCGGCCAACGGCGGCGGGGCGCTAATTACTGACCGGTGATGGGCGGCTTCTTGTACTGGGCGCTCTTGAGGTGCTCCTCGACCAGCTTGGGCGTGACGCAGATGACGTGCTGCCCCTTCCAGTACTTGACCATGTTCAGCGACTGCAGCGTGCTGATGATGTCGGTCTGCGTGATGCTGGTCATCTGGCTGGACACGGAGTGACCCCTGAGTGACCACGGAGTGACCACTGACCGCTGGGAGTGACCACTGGTCTATGGGAGTGACCACTGGTCTATGGGAGTGACCACTGATCTATGGGAGTGACCACTGGTCTATGGGAGTGACCACTGGTCTATGGGAGTGGACACTGATCTATGGGAGCGACCACTGGTCTACGGGAGCGACCACTGGTCTATGGGAGTGGACACTGGGGACGGCGCTGGGGGCTGATGATGTCGGTCTGCGTGATGCTGGTCATCTGGCTGGACACGGAGTGACCACGGAGTGACCACGGAGTGACCACTGACCGCTGCGAGTGACCACTGATCTATGGGAGTGACCACTGGTCTATGGGAGTGACCACTGATCTATGGGAGCGACCACTGGTCTATGGGAGTGACCACTGGTCTATGGGAGTGGACACTGGGGACGGCGCCGGGGGCTGATGATGTCGGTCTGCGTGATGCTGGTCATCTGGCTGGACACGGAGTGACCCCTGAGTGACCACTGAGTGACCACTGACCGCTGGGAGTGACCACTGATCTATGGGAGTGACCACTGGTCTATGGGAGTGACCACTGGTCTATGGGAGTGACCACTGATCTATGGGAGTGGACACTGGTCTATGGGAGTGACCACTGATCTATGGGAGTGGACACTGGGGACGGCGCCGGGGGCTGATGATGTCGGTCTGCGTGATGCTGGTCATCTGGCTGGACACGGAGTGACCACTGAGTGACCACTGACTGCTGCGAGTGACCACTGGTCTATGGGAGTGGACACTGGTCTATGGGAGTGACCACTGGGGACGGCACCGGGGGCTGATGATGTCGGTCTGCGTGATGCTGGTCATCTGGCTGGACACGGAGTGACCACGGAGTGACCACTGACCACTGGGAGTGACCACTGGTCTATGGGAGCGACCACTGGTCTACAGGAGTGACCACTGGTCTATGGGAGTGACCACTGATCTATGGGAGTGGACACTGGTCTATGGGAGTGACCACTGATCTATGGGAGTGACCACTGGTCTATGGGAGTGACCACTGATCTATGGGAGTGGACACTGGTCTATGGGAGTGACCACTGATCTATGGGAGTGGACACTGGGGACGGCGCCGGGGGCTGATGATGTCGGTCTGCGTGATGCTGGTCATCTGGCTGGACACGGAGTGACCACTGAGTGACCACGGAGTGACCACTGGTCTATGGGAGTGACCACTGGTCTATGGGAGTGACCACTGGTCTATGGGAGTGACCACTGATCTATGGGAGTGACCACTGGTCTATGGGAGTGACCACTGGTCTATGGGAGTGACCACTGGTCTATGGGAGTGACCACTGGTCTATGGGAGTGACCACTGACCGCTGCGAGTGACCACTGGTCTATGGGAGTGACCACTGGTCTATGGGAGTGACCACTGGTCTATGGGAGTGACCACTGATCTATGGGAGCGACCACTGGTCTATGGGAGTGACCACTGGTCTATGGGAGTGGACACTGGGGACGGCGCCGGGGGCTGATGATGTCGGTCTGCGTGATGCTGGTCATCTGGCTGGACACGGAGTGACCACTGAGTGACCACGGAGTGACCACTGGTCTATGGGAGTGACCACTGGTCTATGGGAGTGACCACTGATCTATGGGAGTGACCACTGGTCTATGGGAGTGACCACTGATCTATGGGAGTGACCACTGGTCTATGGGAGTGACCACTGGTCTATGGGAGTGACCACTGGTCTATGGGAGCGACCACTGGTCTATGGGAGTGACCACTGGTCTATGGGAGTGACCACTGGTCTATGGGAGTGACCACTGGTCTATGGGAGTGACCACTGGTCTATGGGAGTGACCACTGGTCTATGGGAGTGACCACTGGGGACGGCGCCGGGGGCTGATGATGTCGGTCTGCGTGATGCTGGTCATCTGGCTGGACACGGAGTGATCACTGAGTGACCACTGACCGCTGCGAGTGACCACTGGTCTATGGGAGTGACCACTGGTCTATGGGAGTGACCACTGATCTATGGGAGTGACCACTGACCGCTGGGAGTGGACACTGGTCTATGGGAGTGACCACTGGTCTATGGGAGTGACCACTGACTGCTGGGAGTGACCACTGAGTGACCACTGACCACTACCACTCTACACTGCCTTACACCGTGTTTATGGATCCAGACTGGTTCATACTGGTCTCTGCTGGTTTCTACGGATCTCTGTGGATCTCTGTGGGGGTTCTGGGGTCTGTACTGGTCTGCACTGGTTTATACTGGTCTCTACTGGTTTCTATGGGTTTCTATGGGGATTTTGGGGCCATACTGGTCCGTACTGGTCTGTACTGGTCGTACCTGAGGTCCTTGATGGACAGGGTGCCCCGGAAGTCCCGGAGGATCTCCAGGACCAGGAGGAGTCACTGGTTTATACTGGTCTCTACTGGTTTCTATGGGTTTCTATGGGGATTTTGGGGCCATACTGGTCCATACTGGTCTGTACTGGTCGTACCTGAGGTCCTTGATGGACAGGGTGCCCCGGAAGTCCCGGAGGATCTCCAGCAGCACCCAGGACCAGTAGCTGCGGTAGCTGAGCTTGCCCAGGTCCGAGAGCGGCTTCTCCGGGGAGCCCACGGTGCTCTCCAGCTTGGAGAGCTCGTAACCTGCACAGGGACACGGAAAGCCACCCAAATCCGCCAGAATCCATCAAAATCCGCCAAAATCCAGCAAAATCCACCAGAATCCACCCAAATCCGCCAGAATCCATCAAAATCCGCCAGAATCCACCCAAATCCGCCAGAATCCATCAAAATCCGCCAAAATCCACCCAAATCCGCCAGAATCCATCAAAATCCACCAGAATCCACCCAAATCCGCCAGAATCCATCAAAATCCACCAGAATCCACCCAAATCCGCCAGAATCCATCAAAATCCACCAGAATCCACCCAAATCCGCCAGAATCCATCAAAATCCGCCAAAATCCACCAGAATCCATCAAAATCCGCCAAAATCCGGCAAAATCCACCCAAATCCGCCAGAATCCAAACAAAATCCACCAAAATCCGCCAGAATCCAAACAAAATCCGCCAAAATCCGGCAAAATCCAGCAAAAACCCACACAAATCCACCCAAATCCACCAAAATCCACCCAAATCCACCAGAATCCACCCAAATCCACCAGAATACATCAAAATCCGCCAAAATCCACCAGAATCCAAACAAATCAACCAAAATCCACCTAAATCCACCCAAATCCACCAGAATCCACCCAAATCCACCAGAATCCACCCAAATCCGCCAAAATCCACCAAAAACCCACCCAAATCCACCCAAATCCAGCAAAATCCATCAAAATCCGCCAAAATCCACCAGAATCCAAACAAAATCCACCAGAATCCACCCAAATCCGCCAAAATCCACCCAAATCCACCAGAATCCAAACAAAATCCGCCAAAATCTGGCAAAATCCACCAAAAACCCACCCAAATCCACCCAAAATCCACCAGAATCCAAACAAAATCCGCCAAAATCCGGCAAAATCCACCAAAAACCCACACAAATCCACCAGAATCCAGCAAAATCCAGCAAAATCCACCCAAATCCGCCAGAATCCAAACAAAATCCACCAGAATCCACCCAAATCCGCCAGAATACAAACAAAATTCGCCAAAATCCCCCCAAATCCCCCCAAATCCCCCAAATCCCCCCAAATCCCCGCAAGCCCCCCGAAGCGCCGGGCCCGCCGGGAGACGCACTGAAGGCGATGAGGAACTTCCCGTAGCCGCGGCGCTGGTACGGCGGCAGCGTCAGGATGCACGCCACGTTGTTCCCGTCCGGGGACTCCTTTTCCTGCCAAAAAAAAAAACGGGAATTTGGGGGGAAATCCCGGAAAAATCGGGAATTTGAGGACTTTGGGGGGGGGGTTGGGGAATGCCAAATTTTGGGGATTTTAGGGATTTTTGGTGCTTTTTTAAGCTCTGGAATGTCGTGCCTAACTAAGAGCCCAGGTGTGTCCCCAGGTGTGTCCCAGGTGTGTCTCAGGTGTCCCCAGGTGTGTCCCAGGTGTGTCCCCAGGTGTGCCCAGGTGTGTTCTACGCCCCCCCAGGTGTGTTCTATCCCCCCCAGGTGTGCCCTACGCCCCCCCAGGTGCGCCCAGGTGTGCCCAGGTGTGTTCGATCCCCCCCCAGGTGTGTTCTATCCTCCCCAGGTGTGCCCTACGCCCCCCCAGGTGTGTTCTATCCCCCCCAGGTGTGTTCTATCCCCCCCAGGTGTGTTCTATCCCCCCCAGGTGTGTTCTATCCCCCCCAGGTGTGTTCTACGCCCCCCAGGTGTGTTCTATCCCCCCCCAGGTGTGCCCAGGTGTGCCCAGGTGTGTTCTATCCCCCCCCAGGTGTGTTCCATCCCCCCCCAGGTGTGTTCTATCCCCCCCAGGTGTGTTCTATCCCCCGCCAGGTGTGTTCTATCCCCCCCAGGTGTGTTCTATCCCCCCCCAGGTGTGTTCTATCCCCCCCAGGTGTGTTCGATCCCCCCCCAGGTGTGTTCTATCCCCCCCAGGTGTGTTCGATCCCCCCCCAGGTGTGTTCTATCCTCCCCAGGTGTGCCCTACGCCCCCCCAGGTGTGTTCTATCCCCCCCAGGTGTGTTCTATCCCCCCCAGGTGTGTTCTATCCCCCCCAGGTGTGTTCTATCCCCCCCAGGTGTGTTCTACGCCCCCCAGGTGTGTTCTATCCCCCCCCAGGTGTGCCCAGGTGTGCCCAGGTGTGTTCTATCCCCCCCCAGGTGTGTTCCATCCCCCCCCAGGTGTGTTCTATCCCCCCCAGGTGTGTTCTATCCCCCCCAGGTGTGTTCTATCCCCCCCCAGGTGTGTTCTATCCCCCCCAGGTGTGTTCTATCCCCCCCCAGGTGTGTTCTATCCCCCCCAGGTGTGTTCTATCCCCCCCCAGGTGTGTTCTATCCCCCCCAGGTGTGTTCGATCCCCCCCCAGGTGTGTTCTATCCCCCCCCAGGTGTGTTCGATCCCCCCCCAGGTGTGTTCTATCCCCCCCAGGTGTGCTCTACACCCCTCCAGGTGTGTTCTATCCCCCCCAGGTGTGTTCGATCCCCCCCCAGGTGTGTTCTATCCCCCCCAGGTGTGTTCTATCCCCCCCCAGGTGTGTTCTATCCCCCCCAGGTGTGTTCTATCCCCCCCCAGGTGTGCCCAGGTGTGCCCAGGTGTGTTCTATCCCCCCCCAGGTGTGTTCCATCCCCCCCCAGGTGTGTTCTATCCCCCCCCAGGTGTGCCCAGGTGTGCCCAGGTGTGTTCTATCCCCCCCCAGGTGTGTTCCATCCCCCCCCAGGTGTGTTCTATCCCCCCCAGGTGTGTTCGATCCCCCCCCAGGTGTGTTCTATCCCCCCCAGGTGTGTTCTACGCCCCCCAGGTGTGTTCTATCCCCCCCCAGGTGTGCCCAGGTGTGCCCAGGTGTGTTCTATCCCCCCCCAGGTGTGTTCTATCCCCCCCAGGTGTGTTCTATCCCCCCCAGGTGTGCTCTACACCCCTCCAGGTGTGTTCTATCCCCCCCAGGTGTGTTCGATCCCCCCCCAGGTGTGTTCTATCGCCCCCAGGTGTGTTCCATCCCCCCCCAGGTGTGTTCTATCCCCCCCAGGTGTGTTCCATCCCCCCCCAGGTGTGTTCCATCCCCCCCCAGGTGTGTTCTATCCCCCCCCAGGTGTGTTCTATCCCCCCCAGGTGCGCCCTACGCCCCCCCAGGTGCGCCCCACCTTGGAGAAGTAGCCCACGATGTGCGCCCCCTGGCGGTCCACCTCGGTGAGCAGGTAGAAGACGAAGGGCTCCACGTCGAAGTAAAGGGTCTTGTGGTCCAGGAACAGCTTGGCCAGCAGGCACAGGTTCTGGCAATAGATCTGACAGGGGCCCACCTGGGCACACCTGGGCACACCTGGGCCGGCCCAAAATCCCCCCCAAAATCCCCCAAAAATCCCCCAAAAACCGGCCCAGGTGAGGACGTCCAGGTGTCCCGAAGGGAATCTCGTCCAGGAATTCACCTGGGGGATCTGGGGCTGGGACAGGTGGCACACCTGGGCACACCTGGGCACACCTGGGCTCACCTTGTGGTCTTTGCCGTCCACCTCGTAGACCGAGATGTTCCCCTTGCGGTAAATCTCCCGTCCCGGCGGCTGCCGCCACTGGCACTGCCCCTGCACAGGTGAGGCCCAGGTGAGGCCCAGGTGTGCCCCAAATTGAGCCCAGGTGTGTCCCAGGTACGTCCCCAAGTGTACCCAGGTGTGTTTAAAGTGTCCCCAGGTGTCTCCAAATTCCCTTGAAACCTGCCCAGGTGTGTCTCTAACCCCCTCAGGTGTGCCCAGGTGTACAAGATGAGTGCCCAGGTGTCCCCAGGTGTGTCCCAGGTGCCCCCAGGTGTGCCCAGGTGTGTCCCAGGTGTGCCCAGCTGTCCCCAGGTGTGTCCCAGGTGTCCCCAGGTGTCCCCAGATGTCCCCAGGTATCCCCAGGTGTCCCCAGGTATCCCCAGATGTCCCCAGGTATCCCCAGGTGTCCCCAGGTGCCCCCAGATGTCCCCAGGTATCCCCAGGTGTCCCCAGGTGCCCCCAGATGTCCCCAGGTATCCCCAGGTGTCTCCAGGTGTCCCCAGCTGTCCCCAGGTGCCCCCAGGTGTGTCCCAGGTGTCCCCAGGTGTGTCCCCAGGTGCCCCCAGGTGTCCCAGGTGTCCCAGGTGTCCCCAGGTGTGTCCAGGTGTGCCCAGGTGTCCCCAGGTGTGACCCCAGGTGTCCCAGGTGTCCCCAGGTGTGCCCAGGTGTCCCCAGGTGTCCCCAGGTGTCCCCAGGTGTGTCCCCAGGTGTGTCCCCAGGTGTGTCCCAGGTGTCCCCAGGTGCCCCCAGGTGCGCCCAGGTGTGTCCCCAGGTGTCCTCAGGTGTCCCCAGGTGTGTCCCCGGTGTCCCCAGGTGTCCCCGGTGTCCCCAGGTATCCCCAGGTGTCCCCAGGTGTCCCCAGGTGTCTCCAGGTGTCCCAGGTGTCCCCAGGTGTCCCCAGGTGTGTCTCAGGTGTCCCCAGGTGTCCCAGGTGCCCCCAGGTGTCTCCCCAGGTGTCCCCAGGTGTCCCCAGGTGTCCCCAGGTGTGTCCCCAGGTGTCCCCAGGTGTCCCCAGGTGCGCCCAGGTGTGCCCAGGTGTGTCCCCAGCTGCCCCCAGGTGTGCCCAGGTGTACCAGGTGCAGGCGGTAGCTCCTCTCGTATTTCATGTACTTGAGGCAGAACTCGCAGATCCAGAGCTTGGGCTGCTTCCCATAATCCTCCGGGAAGGGCGAGAAGTACCAGGCGTCGATCTCGTAGTGCCCGATGTGGATCTTGTCCACGTACTTCACCTTGGTGATCTGCGGGGACAGGTGGCACACCTGGGCACACCTGGGCACACCTGGGGGGCCCCAAATCCACAGAAATCCCAAAAAATCCCCCCAAAAAATCCCGTTAAAAACGGCCAGAAACGCCCCAGGTGAGGATCTGGGGCAGGAATTCACCTGGGGGATCTGGGACGGACAGGTGACACACCTGGGCACACCTGGGCACACCTGGGGGGCCCAAAATCCCCCCGAAATCCCAAAAAATCCCCCCCAAACCCTCCTGGGATTTGGGAATTCCCTGGAATTTGGGGTTCCAGGTGAGACAGGTGACACACCTGGGCACACCTGGGCACACCTGGGCTGTCCCAACCCCCCCGGAATTTTGGGATTTCCCCTCCCCCACTCACGGCCTCGTGCTCCTTCTCCAGCGCCGCCGTGGTCGGGTCCATCTCGGCATAGGTCTGCGGAAACCAGTACGGACCAGTATGGACCAGTATAGACCAATATAAACCAGTACAGACCAGTATAGACCAATATAAACCACTACGGACCAGTATGGACTGATCAGAACCAGTATGAACCAGTATAGACCAATACAAACCAGTACGGACCAGTTCAGACCAGCACACACTGATACAAACCAGTATAACCCAGTACGGACCAGTATAAACCAGTAACAGCCAATACGAACCAGCGCTT
Organism: Chamaea fasciata; assembly: GCF_029207755.1. Lineage (NCBI taxonomy): Eukaryota > Metazoa > Chordata > Aves > Passeriformes > Sylviidae > Chamaea > Chamaea fasciata. The sequence goes on along the minus strand of NW_027094974.1, from coordinate 11,864 downwards.
ACCAGTAAAAACCAGTGAGCACCAGTAGGGACCAGTACTTGACGCACTCCCAGTTCATCCCAGTACATCCCAGTTCATCCCAGTCCCTCCCAGTTGCTCCCAGTCCCTCCCAGTCCATCCCAGTATCCCCTAACCCCATCCCAGTGCCCCCTAAACTGATCCCAGTCCCCTGTATCTCCACCCCAGCGCCCTTTAACTCGCTCCCAGTGCCTCCCAGTCCATCCCAGTTCATCCCAGTGCCCTCTGACCCTGCCCCAGTTTCTCCCAGTTCATCCCAGTCCCTCCCAGTTCATCCCAGTGCCCCCTAAACTGACCCCAGTCCCCTTTAACTGCATTCCAGCCCCCTGTGTCTCCACCCCGGCGCCCTGTCACTCTCTCTAACTCGCTCCCAGTCGCTCCCAGTTTATCCCAGTTTATCCCAGTTTATCCCAGTCCCTCCCGGTGGGCGGCAGACCTTCTGCACGTGGTTGATCTCGTCGTGTTTGCGTTTCTGGTTGCGCGTGATCTTCCTCTCGGGCTCGGCCAGCTCGCCCAGGAACGGCTCCGAGCTCTTCTGCGCCGCCTCCTTCAGGCTCTTGCTCAGCGCCAGCCGGTTCCTGTCCACCCACTCGTCCAGGCGCCGGTTAACTGGGAGCACTGGGACTCACTGGTTTGAACTGGGAGCACCCCCCGCCATCCCAGCCACCCCACTGTATCCAAATCCCCCCGGTCTGGGGTTAACTGGGAGCACTGGGAGCACTGGGAACTGTCCCAGCCGGTTCCTGTCCACCCACTCGTCCAGGCGCCGGTTAACTGGGAGCACTGGGACTCACTGGTTTGAACTGGGAGCACCCCCCGCCATCCCAGCCACCCCACTGTATCCAAATCCCCCCGGTCTGGGGTTAACTGGGAGCACTGGGAGCACTGGGAACCGTCCCAGCCGGTTCCTGTCCACCCACTCGTCCAGGCGCCGGTTAACTGGGAGCACTGGGACTCACTGGTTTGAACTGGGAGCACCCCCCGCCATCCCAGCCACCCCACTGTATCCAAATCCCCCCAGTCTGGGGTTAACTGGGAGCACTGGGAGCACTGGGAACCGTCCCAGCCGGTTCCTGTCCACCCACTCGTCCAGGCGCCGGTTAACTGGGAGCACTGGGACTCACTGGTTTGAACTGGGAGCACCCCCCGCCATCCCAGTGTGTCCGAATCCCCCCGGTCTGGGGTTAACTGGGAGCACTGGGACTCACTGGTTTGAACTGGGACACCCTCCCCAGCCCGTCCCGGTGCCTCCCAGTCCATCCCAGTTTGTCCCAGTCTGTACGAAAACCTCTTCCAGTTCCCTCCCAGTCCATCCCAGTCTATCCCAGTCCCCGCACTCACAGCCCACGTAGTGCACGTAGAACTCCTCGCGCGCCTCCTGCTCGTTCAGGCGGGACTGGATCACCTCGGCCGAGTCTGCAACGGACTGGGATCAACTGGGAGCACTGGGTTATACTGGGAGGGACTGGGAATGGGACTGGATCGCCTCGGCCGAGTCTGCAACGGACTGGGATCAACTGGGAGCACTGGGTTATACTGGGAGGGACTGGGAATGGGATTGGGAGGGACTGGGAGGGAACTGGGACAAGGTGGGAACGGGACTGGGAATGGACTGGGACCAGTTCGCCACCCCCGGGATCCCATTCCCAGCACTGCCAGTCCCCCCAGTATCCCACTGCCAGTATTCCCAGTATGTCACTCCCAGTCTCCCATTCCCAGTCCTCCCAGTATTCCCAGTCCTCCCAGTCTCCCATTCCCAGTCCCCCCAGTCCCCCCAGTATTCCCAGTCCCCCCAGTATCCCACTCCCAGTATTCCCAGTATGTCACTCCCAGTCTCCCATTCCCAGTCCTCCCAGTCTCCCATTCCCAGTCCTCCCAGTATTCCCAGTCCCCCCAGTATCCCACTCCCAGTATTCCCAGTATGTCACTCCCAGTCTCCCATTCCCAGTCCTCCCAGTCTCCCATTCCCAGTCCTCCCAGTATTCCCAGTCCCCCCAGTATCCCACTCCCAGTATTCCCAGTCTCCCATTCCCAGTCCTCCCAGTCCCCCCAGTCCCCCCAGTCCCCCCAGTATTCCCAGTATCCCAGTATTCCCAGTATTCCCAGTATTCCCAGTCCCCCAGTCCCCCCAGTCCCCCCAGTATTCCCAGTCCTCCCAGCATCCCACTGCCAGTATTCCCAGTATGTCACTCCCAGTCTCCCATTCCCAGTCCCCCCAGTATCCCAGTATTCCCATTCCCCCCAGTCCCCCCAGTATTCCCAGTCCCCCCCATTCCCCCCAGTATCCCAGTATTCCCAGTCCCCCCAGTCCCCCAGTATTCCCAGTATTCCCAGTCCCCCCATTCCCCCAGTCCCCCCAGTCCCCCCAGTATTCCCAGTATTCCCAGTATTCCCAGTCCCCCCAGTATTCCCAGTCCCCCCAGTCCCCCCAGTATTCCCAGTCCCCCCAGTCCCCCCAGTCCCCCCAGTATTTCCCACTCCCCCCAGTATTCCCAGTCCCCCCACTATCCCAGTATTCCCAGTCCCCCCAGTCCCCCCAGTATTCCCAGTATTCCCAGTATTCCCAGTATTCCCATTCCCCCCAGTCCCCCCATTCCCCCCAGTCCCCCCAGTATCCCAGTATTCCCAGTCCCCCCAGTCCCCCCAGTATTCCCCAGTCCCGCAGTCCCCCCAGTCCCCCCAGTCCCCCCAGTCCCCCCAGTATTCCCAGTCCCCCCAGTATTCCCAGTATCCCCAGTATTCCCATTCCCCCCAGTCCCCCCAGTCCCCCCAGTATTCCCACTCCCCCCAGTATTCCCAGTCCCCCCAGTATCCCAGTCTTCCCAGTCCCCCCATTCCCCCCAGTCCCCCCAGTATCCCAGTATTCCCAGTATTCCCATTCCCCCCAGTCCCCCCATTCCCCCCAGTCCCCCCAGTATTCCCAGTATCCCCAGTCTTCCCGCAGTCCCGCAGCCGCGGAGTGACTGACGCCAGCTGCCGTCGGCCCTGCGGCACAGGTACGTCTCGCCGATCTCCACCGCCACCTCGGCGTCCCGCGCGGCTCCCGCCGGGCCCGGAGGGCCCCGCCCGCCGCCGCCGGGAGCGCCGGGAGCGCCGGGAGCGCCGGGAGCCGCCCCGGGCCCGCCCGGAGCCTCCGGGACCGCCCGCGGCCCGCCCGGGGCCTCCGCCGCCGCCGCCGCCATCTTCCCGCCGCGCCGCGGAAGTGACGTCACGGCGGCGCCACCCGCCCCGCGGGTTGCTAGGAGACCGGGAGAGGGCGGGAATCGGTTGCTAGGGGGACGAGAAAAGGGCGGGAATCGGTTGCTAGGGGACGAAATTTGGTCGCTATGGGGACAGAAAAGGGCGGGAATTTACGCGGGCGTAGCATTTGTGGCGGGGGCGTGGTTTATTTGTAAGGGGCGTGGTTTGGTGTTGCTAGGAGATGAGAAAAGGGCGGGACCTGGTTGCTAGGGGATAAAAAGGGGCGGGAATGGGTTGCTAGGAGACGATGAAAAGGCAGGAAATCACGTGGGCGTGGTTTCTTTCCCGGGGGCGTGGTTTCATTGTTGAAGATGGGTTTTGTAGGGGGCGGGGTGTGGGTGTTGAGGGCGTGGTTTGGGTGTTGGGGGCGGGGCTTGGCGTTGCTAGGAGACGGGACGCCGCTATCCCAGGGTGCATTGCGGGAAAAGAGGCTTTGAGGCCTAAAAATCGGGATTTTTGGGGGGTAAAAAATCGGGATTTTGGGGTGTAAAAATCGGGATTTTGGGGTCTAAAAATCGGGATTTTGGGGTGTAAAAATCGGGATTTTTTTGGGGTGTAAAAATCGGGATTTGGGGCTGGAAAAGGGATTTGGGGTGTAAAAATCGGGATTTGGGGCCCAAAAAAGGCCCAGGGCTGGGCCGAACTCCTCAGGTTTGATCCAAATCCCCGTTTTTTAGGCCCAAATCCCCCTCCCCAAACCCCCAAGTTTTCACCCCCATTTTTCCGTCCTGAATTCCCAGTTTTCCAGCCTGAATTTCCAGCTTTATTCCCCCAAAACTCCCAATTTTGGGCTCCAGAAATCCCAGTGTTTGGACACCAAACTCCCATTTTTTAGGGTTCCGAATTCCCCCCAATGTTTAACCCCCCAACCCCCCAATTTTTGGGCTCCAAATCCCCAATTTTTTGGGTTGAAATTCCCCCCTTTTTTTTTAACCCGAACATTCCCGATTTTCCATCTCCGAGTTTTCAAAAAATCCCAATTTTGCGGCTCCAAATTCTCCGTTTTTAAACCCCGAACACCCTCTTAAAACCAAAATAAACTAAATAAATAAATTCTTGCGGTTTTTTTTTACCCCAAATTCCCGATTTTTCTCCCCAAATCCCCGCGGAATTCCCGGGGGGGGGCGTTTCCCGGCGTTGCCCCGCCCCCTGCGATGACGTCACCGGGGACTCCGGACTTTGCCCCGACCCGGGACACGATGGAGGCGCCTCGGTAACGGCGATTTTGGGGGAAATTTGGGGGGAATTTCGGTGGGATTTGGGGGATTTGGGGGGATTTCAGGGATTTTCGGAGATTTTGGGGAATTTTGGGGGGATTTTGGGAAGTTTGGGGCGGATTTTGGGGGTTTTTTCGGGGATTTTGGGGGGGATTTGGGGAGTTCTGGGAGTGTCCTGGGGGGATTTGGGGGGAAATTTTGGGGAATTTCGGCGGAATTTGGGGGAATTTCAGGGAATTTTCGGAGATTTTGGGGAATTTTGAGGGGATTTTAGGAAGTTTGGGGCGGATTTTGGGGGTTTTTCGGGGATTTTGGGGGGGATTTGGGGAGTTCTGGGAGTGTCCGGGAGGGATTTTGGGGGAAATTTTGGGGAATTTCGGCGGAATTTGGGGGAATTTCAGGGAATTTTCGTGAGATTTTGGGGAGGGTTTTGGGGGAATTTTCGGGAAGGCTTTTGGAGGATTTTCGGGGAGGATTTGGGGAGGAGGCCTGGGGGGGGATTTGAAGGAATCTCAGGGGAATTTGGGGGGATTTAAGGGAATTTGGGGGGATTTTCCGGGTCGACTTTTGCCAAATTTCAGGTCAATTTTTGTCGGTTTTCGGGGGGGGGGGGATTTGGGGTGGAGGTCGATGAACCTCGCGTGGATTCGGCTGAATTTTGGGGCGATTTTAGTGGTTTTCGGGGTCGATTTCTGTGAATTTGGGGTCGGTTTTGCCGAATTTCGGGCGGATTTTGGCGAATTTCGAGTCCCAGGGGCTTTGATTGGGGATCAGCCTCTGGAACAGCCGCGAGCCCCGAATCGACCCGGCCACGCCCAAAGAGCCGCTCCCAAATCAGGCTGGAGGTTAAAAAGGAAAAAAATCCCAAAATTTTGGGGGGTCTGGGAAAAAAAATTGGGATTTTGGGGGGGCCCGGGGAATTCGGGGTCCCAAATTCGGGGGTTTTGAGGTGTTTGAGGGACCCAAATTGGGGATTTTGGGAGGTCCAGGCGATTTTGGGGGGATTTTTTTTGGGGGGGGGATTTGGGGTCCTTATGATCCAAATTTGGGAATTTTTCGGGTCTTGGAGATTTTGGGGTCCCACATTTTGGGGGTTTTGGGATTTTGGGGGAGTCCAGGGGGTTTTGCTGGTTTTGGGGTCTTTGGGATCCAAATTTGGGGGTTTTGGGGGGAGTCCTGGGGATTTCGGGGAATTTTTTTTGGAGTCGAAATTCCCGATTTTTTCCCTCCAATCCCAGACTCTGAAGCGGCGCCAGGAGCGGAGACAATGGTGGTGGGCGTGGCCATGGGGTGGGCGTGCCCTCCGGCGTAGGCGTGACCCCGATCGAGACCCCGCCCCCTCGAGCCCCCAAACGGAGCCGTGTCGGTGACGTCACCCGCCCCGGCGCTGATGGGGCGTGGCCGCGTTTTCCCGGAGTTCATTTTCCCGAAATCCCGTGAAATAAACCCAAAATGAGACGCAGCGCGCCGGAAGTGTCGGGAGTTTGTTCCCCAGCCCGCCCCGAACTCCGCGAGATCCTGAAAAACCCCAAATTCCCGAATTTTGAATTAAAATTCCCCCTCCCGGAGCCCAAATTCCCGAATTTTGAATTAAAATTCCCCCTCCCGGAGCCCAAATTCCCGAATTTTGAGTTAAAATTCCCCCTCCCGGAGCCCAAATTCCCGAATTTTGAGTTAAAATTCCCCCTCCCGGAGCCCAAATTCCCGAATTTGGAGTTAAAATTCCCCCTCCCGGAGCCCAAATTCCCAAATTTTGAGTTAAAATTCCCCCTCCCGGAGCCCAAATTCCCGAATTTTCCGCCCCAAATTCCCGATTTCTGACCCTCCCCCCGCACATTCCCGGTTTTTTTACCCCAAACCTCCCGATTTTCCCGCCAAATCCCCGAATGAATCCCCGGGAATTCCCGGGGGGGCGTGTCCCGGTGTTGCCCCGCCCCCTGTGATGACGTCACGGCGGGACTTCGGACTTTGCCCCGCCCCGGGAGCGATGGAGGCGCTGCGGTACCGGGGGCGGGATTCGGGGGGGAAAAGGAGATTTTGGGGGAAATTTGGGGGATTTGGGGGAATTTTCCGGATTTTGAGGGAAAGAGAAGGAATTTGGGGGATGGGGGGGGTTTTTTTGGAATTTCGGGGGAATTTCTGGGGAATTTTGGGGGAAATTTCGGGAAAATTTTTGGGCGAATTTCGGGAATTCTTGGGGGATGAATTTTGGGCGAATTTCGGGGGAAATTTTTGTTATTTTTGGGTGAATTTCGGGAAAAGTTTTGGGCGAATTTCGGGATTTTGGGGGGGGATGAATTTCGGGCGAATTTCGGGTGATTTTGGGGGTGATTTTTGGTGAATTTTGGGGGAAATTTGGGGATAATTTTTGGGCGAATTTCGGAATTTTTTGGGGATGAATTTCGGGCGAATTTCGGGAATTTTTGGGGATATTTTCGGGGTTATTTTCGGATTTATTTCGGGATTGTTTCGGGTGAATTTCGGGTTATTTCGGGTTTATTTTCGGGTGAATTTAAGGATTTTTTTGGGGGATGGATTTCGGGCAAATTTCGGGTGATTTTGAGGGTGATTTTTGGTGAATTTTGGGGGAAATTTCGGGATAATTTCCGGGCGAATTTCGGGAATTTTTGGGGATATTTTCGGATTTATTTCGGGATTGTTTCGGGTGAATTTTGGGTTATTTCGGGTTTATTTTCGGGTGAATTTCGGGATTTTTTGGGGCATGGATTTCGGGGAAATTTCGGTTTCACTCCGGATGATTTCCCGGTGAATTTCGAGTTTCTTTTCGGTAATTTCGGGATTATTTTCGGGGTGAATTTCGGCTGATTTCGGGTCTCTCTCCCTCCCCTCCCCCCCCCAGGTCTCTGTCGCGGCGTTTTTGGGGCCCCGCCCCCCCCCGGCCCCTCCCCCACCCCCGCCCGGCCCTTCTGGGTCAGCCCCGGGGGGGGGGGAGGGGCGGCCCCGGGGGGGTCCTGGCGGCCTCGCTGGGGGGAGCTGCGGGAGCAGGTGCGGACAGCCCCAATTAGCGCCCCTAATTAGCGCTAATTAACCCTCATCACCCCCCCAATAGTCCCTATTAGTGGGCAATTAACGCCAAGTTATTAGCGCTAATTTACCCTGTTTATTTAAGCCCGGTTGAGCCCCCATCGATCCCAATTAATTGGCAATTAATGCCGATTAATTTGCGCTAATTAATCTTCATTAGCCTCCAGTTATTCCCTATTAAAGGGAAATTAATTCCAAATTATTAGCGCTAATTTATCCTGATTAATTAACCCTGGTTGACCCCCAAACGATCCCAATTGGTGGCTCAATTAGCGCCCCTTAATTTGCTCTAATTAACCCTCATTAGCCCCCAGTTAATCCCTACTAATGGGTAACTAATGCCAAATTATTAGCGCTAATTTGCCCTGACTAATTAACCCTGATTAACCCACCAATCGATCCCGATTAATTGGCAAATTAGCGCCGGTCCATTAGCGCTAGTTGACTCCGATTAACCCCCAACGAATCCCAATTAACGGCCAATTAACGCAAATTAATTACAGATCATTAACCCGCATTCCTTAGCCCTGATTTAACACCCAATTAATCCCAATTAATGGCCCAAACCAACTCAAAATCCCCCAAATCCTCCTCAAATCACCCCAAAATGTCCCAAAATCCCGTTTTTTCTCCCCCAATCCCATTTTTTCTCCCCCAATCCCATTTTTTCTCCCCCAATCCCATTTTTCCACCCCCAAATCCCATTTTTTCTCCCCCAATCCCATTTTTTCTCCCCAAATCCCATTTTTTCTCCCCAAAATCCCATTTTTTCTCCCCAAATCCCATTTTTTCTCCCCAAAATCCCATTTTTTCTCCCCAATCCCATTTTTTCTCCCCCCAATCCATTTTTTCTCCCCAAATCCCATTTTTTCTCCCCAAAATCCCGTTTTTTTTTCTCCCCCAATCCCATTTTTTCTCCCCCAAATCCCATTTTTTCTCCCCAAAATCCCATTTTTTCTCCCCAAATCCCATTTTTTCTCCCCAAAATCCCGTTTTTTCTCCCCCAATCCCATTTTTTCTCCCCCCAATCCCGTTTTTTTCTCCCCCAATCCCGTTTTTTCTCCCCAAATCCCATTTTTTCTCCCCAAAATCCCATTTTTTCTCCCCCAATCCCATTTTTTCTCCCCCAATCCCGTTTTTTTCTCCCCCAATCCCATTTTTCCACCCCCAAATCCCGTTTTTTTCTCCCCCAATCCCGTTTTCCCGCCCCCACATCCCGATTTTTCCGCCCCAACGCAGGCGGGCTCGGCGCTGGGGCTGCCCCCGCCGCTGTCCCTGGCCCTGGCCGAGGACGGGACCCTGGTGGAGGACGAGGAGTTTTTGGGGACCCTCCCCCCCCACACGGCCCTGCTGGCCCTGAGGCCGGGGCAGCGCTGGGAGCCCCCCCAGGTGAGAGACCCCCGACCCAAAACCGCCTGAAATTACCCCAAAACCGGCCCAAGATCAGCCCCGAAAAGATCCCGCTCCGAACGGTTCGAAGCGGCCCAAAATCAGCCCAAAATCACCCGAAGTTACCCCAAAATCAGCCCAAAATCCCCCCCACCAAAAACATCCCGCTCCGAACTTCCCAAAATCCCCCCAAAATCCCCGCTCAAAACCTGCAAAAATTCCCCCAAATCCCCCCAAATCCACGAAAACCCCCAAAAATCCTTTTCAGACCCACCCCCAAATCCTGCCCAAATCCCAAATCCCCCCAAATCTCCCCAAAATCCCCCCCCAAAAAATCTCCAAAAATCCCCCAAACCCTCGAAAATCCCCCCAAATCCTTCTCGGAGCCCCCAAAACCCTCCCAAAAATCCCCTATTCAAATCCTCCCCAAGTCCCCCAAAAATCTCCTCTGATTCCTTCAAAATCCCCCCAAAATTTCCCTAAAATCCCCAAAATCCCCTGAATTCTCCCCAAATCTCTCCAAAATCCCCCAAACTCTCCCCAAATCCCCCTAAAATCCCCCAAATCCCCCCAAAATCCCCCAAATTCTCCCCAACTCCCCCCAAATCGTCTCCAAAATCCCCCCAAATTCCCCCCAAATCCCCTAAAATCCCCAAATTTTCCCCAAATTCCCCCCAAAGCCCTGACCCCCCGTGTCCCCCCAGGCCCCCCCGAGCTGGGAGCTGGGCGGGGCTCGGGGCCGTGTCCCCGAGGGTCCCCCCGAGGTGGCCCGGCTGTCGCTGCTGGTGGCCCAGGGGGACCCCCCGGGGGCGGCTGCGGCTGGCGGCTCAAATCCGGGGGGTTCGCTGGGACCTGGGGGCGCTGGGGCCCGAGAGGATGTTCAGGTAAAAAAAGAAAAAAAACACCAAAATAATCCCGAAATTGGGTCAAAATGTGGCCCAAAATCTGCTGAAAATTGCCCCAAAATCCGCTCAAAAATCGCCCAAAAATCTGCTCGAAAATCGCCCCAAAAATCAGCCCAAAAGCTGCTGAAATCAGCCCAAAATCCACCTCAAAATCCCACCGGAATTGCCCCAAAATCGCCCCAAAATCTGCTCAAAAATCAGCCCAAAATCTGCTCAAAATCAGCCCAAAAATCAGCCCAAAAGCTTTTGAAATCAGCCCAGAATCCACCCCAAAATCCCACCGGAATTGCCCCAAAATCTGCTCAAAAATCGCCCCAAAAATCTGCTCAAAATCAGCCCAAAAATCAGCCCAAAAGCTGCTGAAATCAGCCCAAAATCCACCCCGAAATCCCACCGGAATTGCCCCAAAATCTGCTCAAAATCAGCCCAAAAATCTGCTCAAAATCAGCCCAAAAATCAGCCCAAAAGCTGCTGAAATCAGCCCAAAAATCCACCCCCGAAATCCCACCGGAATTGCCCCAAAATCTGCTCAAAATCAGCCCAAAAAATCTGCTCAAAATCAGCCCAAAAATCAGCCCAAAAGCTGCTGAAATCAGCCCAAAAATCCCACCGGAATCACCCCAAAATCTGCTCCGAAATCGGCCCAAAACCCGCCCCAAGATCTCACCGAGATCACCCCAAAATCCACCCAAAATCTGCTCCCGAGTCTCCCGAAAATCCCCAAATCCGGGGAAGATTTTGGGTGGGATTTGGGGCGGGAATTTTGGAGGGAATTTGGGGAAATTCGGAGGAATTTGGGGGTTTTTGGGGGCAGTTTTAGGGTTTCCCTGGAACAGATTTTGGGTTGATTTTGGGGCTTTGGGGTTCCCGGGGTGGATTTGGGGGTTTTGGGAGATGGTTTTGGGCGCTTTGGGGCTTTCCGAGTGCAATTTTTGGGGTGATTTTGGTGGTTTCGAGGGGATTTTGGTGGTTTTCGGGGTGATTTTAATGTTTTTTGGGGTGTTTTCACAATGATTTTGGTGTTTTCGGTGGTTTTCGGGGCGATTTTGGTGGGGTTTTGGGGGATTTTGGGTGATTTTGGGGGGTTTTTGGTGATTTTGGTGGGTTTTGGGGTGATTTCGGTGGGTTTTTGGTGATTTTGGTGGTTTCAGAGTGATTTTGGTGTTTTTTTTGGGTGATTTCGGGGTGATTTTAGTGTTTTTTGGGGTGATTTTGGTGGTTTTTGGGGTGATTTTGGTGGTTTTGGGGTGATTTTGGTGTTTCCGGGGTGATTTTGGTGTTTTTGGGGTGATTTTGGTGGTTTTTGGGGTGATTTTGGAGTGATTTTGGTGTTTTTTTGGGTGATTTTGGTGGTTTTTGGGTGATTTTGGTGTTTTCGGGGTGATTTTGGTGGTTTTCGGTGTTTTTTGGGGTGATTTTGGTGGTTTTGGGGTGATTTTGGTGGTTTCTGGGGTGTTTTCGCTGTTTTTTGGGGTGATTTTGGTGTTTCCGGGGTGATTTTGGTGGGTTTTTGGGGTGATTTTGGTGTTTCCGGGGTGATTTCGGTGTTTTTTGGGGTGATTTTGGTGGTTTTTTGGGGTGATTTTGGTGGTTTTTTGGTGATTTCGGCGGTTTTCGGTCCCCCAGGGAGCTGCTCCGCCTGCTGGCCGCGCTGACCCGCACCCTGGGCCACGCCCTGCTGGGCGTCGCCGGCGCCCTCCGGCCCTCCTGGAGGGACCCCCGAGCCCCCAGGGCGGGCACTGACCACGCCCCCCGCCCCGGACACGCCCCCTTGTCGTAGGAACCACGCCCACTTGGATAAAACCCCACCCAAGCGGCCTAAACCCCGCCCTGTCCCCTTAAGCCCCACCCATTGCCCTTTAACCCTCTTAGGCCCCGCCCATTTTGCCTGCAGCAACCGTGCCCCATTCAGGCCACACCCACAACTAAACCCCACCCGTTTCCTCTCAGCCACGCCCACTCACGCGACCACACCTAGTTATTAACTCCTCTTTTTCCCTTTAAGCCACGCCCCTTTGTATTCAAATCAAGTTGCCACGCCTCCCTCCGT
>NW_027094973.1:0-41136 GCF_029207755.1 Chamaea fasciata | reverse complement strand
AAAAAGGGAGGAATAAAAGTGGAAAAAAGGAAGGAAAAAAGTGGAAAAAAGGAAAAGGAGGAAAAAGGAGGAAAAAGGAGGAAAAAGAGGAAAAAGGAGGAATAAAAGTGGAAAAAAGGCGGAAAAGGAAGAAAATGGAGGAAAAGGAGGAGGAAAAAAAGGAGAAAAAAGAAGGGAAAAAAGGGGGAAAAAAATGATAAAAATGAGGAAAAAAGAAGGGAAAAAGGGGGGAAAAAGGAGGAAAAAGGGGAAAAAAGGAGGAAAAAGGGAGTGGGAGCTGGATCCCTTTGGGCCACGAAAAACACGGAATTAAAATCTCCGACAAAATGTCGGAACAAAACAAAAATTCTCCTTTTTTCCCACCTCCCGCCCCCGTTTTTGGGGTTTTTTTTTTTCCCCCGTGCTTTCATCCCTGAGTTTTCCAAAATATTTCGAACTCCAGGCACCGTGTGGGAAATTCCACGGAAAATTCCACCAAAAAAAAAAGAAAAAAAAAAGAATTCCACGGCCTGGCTGAGATTCCCGATTTTTTTTAAGGAATTCTGATATTTTTAAATCCTCCCCCCCAAGAAAAAACAAACCCAAAAAGCTCCAGGCTGGATCCAGGGCTCAGCCAAACTCCACACGATTCCAAAAATATTCCCAGGTCGGTTTTATTTTTAAATTCCAAAAAAAAAAAAAAAAAATTTGGAATTTATAAACCTTTAAGGTCACTTTCAACCCAAATCATTCCGTGATTCCGAAGCGGAGGATTTTTTTTGGGGGGTGGGGAAGCAAAAAAAAGGGAATTTTTTTCCCACTTTTTCCAGCTGTCGGGGAATTCCTTTTAATTCCGGATTCCTCAGCTTGGTTTTGGGGAAGGAATTTGGGAATTTTTCGCCTCAGAGGAGGAGGAATCCCACAAAAAGAGGTTTTTTTTCCCGATTCAAAGTTTTTTTGGGGTTTTATTTTTGTCCCAAAAAAAGAAAACAACCCAAAAAAAAGATGCCGGAGTTATTTCCACATCCCCGCAGGAATTTCCAACTCCCTCCCCCCCAAAAAAATCCTTTTCCTGGGATATCCCAACTTTTTCTCTTTTAAAGCTCTAATTGTTTCCTCACCTTCTCCTTCGTGGACACGAGAAATTGGATTTTTAGGTAGTCCTGCCTCAAAAAAAGTCAGGTTTTTTTTATTTTGGGAGGGGGATTTTTCCCAGCAGATCTGGGCAAATTCAGGAAAATCTTTGGTTTCCCTCAAAATCGCCGGTAAAACCGCCCCACCCCCGCGGAGGTTTTTTTTTTTCCTCCTTTTCCCCAAATCCCGACGGGAATTTTTCTTCGGGTTTTTAAAAACAGGGAGGGGGAAAAAGTGGGAAAAGTGATTTTTTTTTTTTCTTTTTTTTTTTTTTTTTAATATAAAAAGGTGGAAGAGGAGAGAGATTCTCCCAGCGCCGCCGCCGGGCTGTGCCGGTCCCTTGGTTGCAGCGATGAGGGAATTCCCGGATTCCTGAGGGAATTCCCGGATTCCTGAGGGAATTCCCGGATTCCTGAGGGAATTCCAGGTGGGAAAAATAAAAAGGAGGGCAAAGGTGGAATTCAGTCCAGGAAGCGCTGGCAGGCTTTTTTCCAGCGGCACGCCGTGCACCACTGATCCCGGTGCTCGATGCCGTAAACCTTGCGGCATTTCCTGGCCTCGCCGCGGCTTTTTCTGAGGGGAAAAGTGAGGATTTTGGGGTTTTTTCCCAGGTTTCTGGGTGGAAGGGTCCTTGCAGGGGTGGATTTTGGGGGGTTTTTTTGGTGGGGTTCTTACCTGGAGCTGAGGGAGACGCGGGGAGGGGAGGCCACGAGCAGCTGGGGTCGGAGCAATGGCGGCGGCGGCCGAGGCTCGCCGAGGCTGAGGGAGCGGCTCCGCGCCTGGGGGGAAGACAAAGGGACGGAAGTGACAGAAAAAGGGACAAGAAAGGGACAAGAAAGGGACAAAAAAGGGACAAAAAAGGGGAGGAGAATGGGGCAAGGTGAGGGGTTGTGAAGGTTTCGGTTCTTCTCCGGGAAAGGAGGGCGGGGGAAGCGTGGGGGGGGGGAAGGGCGGGAAAAAAGGGCGGGGAAAAAAAGGGCGGGAAAAGCATGGAAAAGGAGGGGACAGGAGGGGACATGAGGGGACAGAAGGGGACGGGAGGGGACAGGAGGGGACAGAAGGGGACAGGAGGGGACAAGAGGGGACAGGAGGGGACGGGAGGGGACAGGAGGGGACAGAAGGGGACAGGAGGGGACAGAAGGGGACGGGAGGGGACAGAAGGGGACGGGAGGGGACGGGAGGGGACAGGAGGGGACAAGAGGGGACAGAAGGGGACGGGAGGGGCCAGGAGGGGACGGGAGGGGACAGGAGGGGACAGAAGGGGACAGGAGGGGACGGGAGGGGACAGAAGGGGACGGGAGGGGACGGAAGGGGACGGAAGGGGACGGGAGGGGACGGAAGGGGACGGGAGGGGACGGGAGGGGACAGAAGGGGCCAGGAGGGGACAGGAGGGGACAGAAGGGGCCAGGAGGGGACAGGAGGGGACAGAGGGGGACAGGAGGGGCCAGGAGGCCCCGCGTGGCCCCCCGGCAGGTGACACTCACCGGTGACAGGGACGGCAGCGGGGCGGCGGCCGCGGCCCAGCTGATGCTGGTGAAGATGTGCGGGGACACGGGGATCTGGATGGAGGGCAGCGCCTGCGCGGGGACAGCCAGCCCTCAGCGGTGTCCCCTGCCCTCGGCGACTGGCACCGCCTGGGGACACCGCTGTCACCGCCTGGGGACACCGGGAGTGTGCCGCGCCGGCAGGCAGCCCCAGTGCCGGATTCCTGCTGGTGGCACAGCTGTCCCCTGGGAGGTGACATCGCCTGGGGTGTGACACTCCCTGGGGTGTGACATTCCTTGGGGTGTGACACTCCCTGGGGTGTGACATTCCTTGGGGATGAGGACACGTTCCAGCCCTGGGATCTGCTCGGGGTGGGTGCGGCACATTCCGGCCATGGGGACAAGGGACAGGGGACAGGGACACAAATCCCTGAGCTGGGGACAGGGGACAGGGACAGGGACAGGGACAGGGACAGGGACACAAATCCCTGAGCTGGGGACAGGGACAGGGACAGGGACAGGGACAGGGGACAGGGACAGGGACAGGGACAGGGGACAGGGGACAGGGACAGGGACAGGGACAGGGGACAGGGGACAGGGGACAGGGGACAGGGACACAAATCCCTGAGCTGGGGACAGGGACAGGGACAGGGACAGGGACAGGGACAGGGACACAAATCCCTGAGCTGGGGACAGGGACAGGGACAGGGACAGGGACAGGGGACAGGGGACAGGGGACAGGGACACATATCCCTGAGCTGGGGACAGGGGACAGGGACAGGGACAGGGACACAAATCCCTGAGCTGGGGACAGGGGACAGGAACAGGGGACAGGGACAGGGGACAGGGGACAGGGGACAGGGACAGGGACACAAATCCCTGAGCTGGGGACAGGGACAGGGGACAGGGGACAGGGACAGGGGACAGGGGACAGGGACAGGGGACAGGGACAGGGACACAAATCCTGGGATGTCCCCAGGGAGATCCCCAGCAATGTCCCCACGGGTGTCCCCAGCTCTGTCCCCAGGGATGTCCCTGCGATGTCCCCAGCCGTGTCCCCGCTGTCCCCACGGCCGTCCCCAGTGTCCGCAGTGTCTCCAGTGATGTCCTCATGACTGTCCTGGCAGTGTCCCCAGTGTCCCCACGGTGTCCCCACGGTGTCCCCTCTGTCCCCTCACCTGGTAGGCGTGGTCGGCCTGGATGTGCCACAAGGAGCCGGGCGGGGCCGAGTGGCTCAGGCCGGGCTGGCCGGGGATGACGATGGGGGCCGAGCAGGGCGTGACACCGGGGACAGCGGGGACACCGGGGACACCGGGGACGGCGGGGACGGTGGGGACAGCGGGGACGGCGGGGACAGCGGGGACAGCGGGGACAGCGGGCGGTGGCAGCTCCGTGGGCGGCCCTGGTGGCACCTGCAGCTCGGTGTAGTAGAAATCCTCCTCGCGCTCCGAGCCGTCCCTGCGGGGACACAGGGGACACGGGTGACGAGGGGGCGCGGGTGACGAGGGGACGCGGGGTGACGATGGGATGCGGGTGACAAAGGGACACGGGTGACAAGGGGACACAGGTGACAAGGGGACACGGGTGACAAGGGGACGTGGGTGACAAGGGGACACGGGTGACGAGGGGACACGGGTGACGAGGGGACGTGGGTGACGAGGGGACGTGGGTGACGAAGGGACACGGGTGACAAAGGGACGCGGGTGACGAAGGGATGCGGGTGACGAGGGGACGCGGGTGACGAAGGGACACGGGCGACGAAGGGACATGGGTGACTAAGGGACGCGGGTGATGAAGGGACACGGGTGACAAAGGGACGCGGGTGACAAGGGGACGCGGGGTGACAAGGGGACGCGGGTGACAAGGGGCACGGGTGACAAAGGGACGCGGGTGACAAGGGGACGCGGGTGACAAAGGGACGCGGGTGACGAAGGGATGCGGGTGACAAGGGGACGCGGGTGACGAAGGGATGCGGGTGACAAAGGGACGCGGGTGACAAAGGGACACGGGTGACAAAGGGACGCGGGTGACGAAGGGATGCGGGTGACAAAGGGACACGGGTGACAAAGGGACGCGGGTGACGAAGGGACGCGGGTGACGAAGGGATGCGGGTGACAAAGGGACGCGGGTGACAAAGGGACGCGGGTGACAAAGGGACGCGGGTGACGAAGGGATGCGGGTGACAAAGGGACGCGGGTGACAAAGGGACGCGGGTGACAAGGGGACACGAGTGACGAGGGGACACGGGTGACAAAGGGATGCGGGTGACAAGGGGACACGGGTGATGAAGGGACACAGGTGACGAAAAAGGAAAAAGGGACAGAGGGGACAAAGGGACTTTGGCGACAAAAAAGGACCCAGGGGACAAAGGGACCCCAGTGACAAAGGGACAGAGGGACAGAGGTGACAAAGGGACAGGTGACAAAGGGACCCGGGTGACAAAAAGGGACAGGTGGCACTGTCACCGTCCCCAACCCCCAGCCCCATTTCCCGGGAATTCCGGCTCCTGCCACCAGCAGGGATTGGCCCCTGCAGCCCCTCCCAGCATTTCCCGGGGTTTTCCAGGGAATTCCAGGATTTCCCAGCCCATTCCAGGATTTTCCAGGGAGTTTTTCCAGGATTTTCCAGGGAATTCCTGGATTTCCCAGCCTATTCCAGGATTTCCCAGGGAGTTTTTCCAGGATTTCCCAGCACATTTTTCCAGGATTTCCCAGGATTTTCCAGCCCATTCCCGGATTTTTTCCCCAGGGCGGGAGGAGCAGCCCAGAGCCGCTCGCTGCTTCCCTGTCCTTGGCTTTTCCCAAAGAATTCCCGCTCGGAAAACAAACCCAGAGCCTGAACTCCCTCAGTGCCAAAAAATTCCTGAAATCCGAAGGGAACTCCTGGAAAATCCCGGATTCGAAGCCTGAAGGAATGGGGAATTCCAGAGGGATAAATCCCAGGGATTTGAGGGTTGGGGAGGGATGGGATTCCCCTCAGGAAACCCGGGAATTCCCATTCCCATTCCCGGGTCCTCACCCCAGGTGCCGGGTGCGGACGTGGCGCTTGATGCCGACGCCGGAGCGCAGAACCTTCCCGCAGCCCGGCCACAGGCACTTGAGCATCGCCGCCGCCTGCCGGGGACACGCAACGCGGCACCCGCGGCACACGCGGCACCCCGTCACACGTGTCACCCGTGTCACCCGTGTCACTCCTGTCACCCGTGTCACCCGTGTCACCCGTGTCACCCGCGTCAACCCTGTCACCCACGGCACCCGTGTCACCCGTGTCACCCGCGTCACCCATGTCACCCGCGTCACTCGTGTCACCCCTGTCTCACCCGCGTCAACCCTGTCACCCGTGTCACCCGCGTCACCTGCGTCACCCCTGT
Source organism: Chamaea fasciata (assembly GCF_029207755.1). NCBI lineage: Eukaryota > Metazoa > Chordata > Aves > Passeriformes > Sylviidae > Chamaea > Chamaea fasciata. Next base: position 35,169 of record NW_027094973.1, on the reverse strand, counting down.
CACCTGCGTCACCCGCGTCACCCCTGTCACCCGTGTCACCTGTGTCACCCGCGTCAACCCTGTCACCCGTGTCACCCGCGTCACCCGTGGCACCCCTGTCACACGCGGCACCCGCGTCACCCATGTCACCCGTGTCACCTGCGGCCCCCGCGTCATCCCTGTCACACGTGTCACCCCTGTCACCCGTGTCACCCGTGTCACCCCTGTCACCCGCGTCACTCGTGTCACCCGTGTCACCCCTGTCACCCGCGTCACCCGTGTCACCCGTGTCACCCGTGTCACCCGTGGCCCCCGTGTCACCCGTCTCACCCGTGTCACCCGTGTCACCCGTGTCACCCATGTCACCCGCGTCAACCCTGTCACCCGTGTCACCCGCGTCACCCGTGGCACCCCTGTCACACGTGGCACCCGTGTCACCCGTGTCACCCGCGTCACCTGCGGCCCCCGCGTCATCCCTGTCACACGTGTCACCCCTGTCACCCATGTCACCCGTGGCCCCCGTGTCACCCGCGTCAACCCTGTCACCCGTGTCACCCGTGTCACCCGTGTCACCCGCGTCACTCGTGTCACCCCTGTCTCACCCGTGTCACCCGTGTCACCCATGTCACCCGTGTCACCCGTGTCACCCGCGGCACCCGTGTCACCCCTGTCACCCATGTAAACTGCAGCACCCGTGTCACCCCTGTCACCCGTGTCACCCACGGCACCTGCGGCACCCGCGTCATCCCTGTCACATGTGTCACCCGTGTCACCCGTGTCACCCGTGTCACCCCTGTCACCCGCGTCACCCGCGGCACCCGTGTCACCTGTGTCACCCGCGGCACCCGCGTCACCCATGTCACCCGTGTCACCCGCGTCACCTGTGTCACCCGCAGCCCCCGTGTCACCCGCGGCACCCGCGGCACCCGTGTCACCCGCGTCACCCGTGTCACCCGTGTCACCCATGTCACCCATGTCACCCCTGTCACCCGTGTCACCCGTGTCACCCATGTCACCCATGTCACCCCTGTCACCCGTGTCACCCGTGTCACCCCGGCGTCACCCGCGTCACTGCCAACGTCACCCTGACGTCACCCCAATGTCACCCCGGCGTCACCCGTGTCACCCGTGTCACCCCTGCCACCCGTGTCACCCGTGTCACCCCGGCGTCACCCGCGTCACTGCCAACGTCACCCTGACGTCACCCCAATGTCACCCCGGCGTCAGCCGTGTCACCCGTGTCACCCCTGCCACCCGTGTCACCCGTGTCACTGACGGCACCCGCGTCACCCGCGTCACCCGTGTCACCCATGTCACCCGTGTCACACGCGTCACCCGCGTCACCCCTGTCACCCGCGTCACCCGCGTCACCCATGTAACCCACGTCACCCGTGGCACCCGTGTCACCCGTGTCACCCCGGCGTCACCTCACCTTCCTGCGGCGCCGCGCCGGCTCCTCGGGCGGGGACGGCTCCGGGTCCGTGTCGAAGCCGTCGTCGGCCGGGGGGGACGCGGTGACAGCGCCATGAGGGGACATGGTGACACCGCCGTGGGGAGGGGACATGGTGACACCGCCATGAGGGAACGGGGTGACACCGCTGTGGGGAGGGGATGAGGTGGCACCGCCGTGGGGAGGGGACATGGTGACACCGCCGTGCGGAGGGGACGAGGTGACACTGGTGACGCTGCTCCAGTGGCCGCTGGTGGTGCTGCTGCCGCTGTCGGACACGTCCCCGCCGTCCTTCCAGGGGTCAGCGGCCACCTGCGAGCCTGGGGGGACACGGGGACACGGGGACACGGTCAGCGAGGGGACACGGGGACACGGGGACACGGGGACACGGTCAGCGAGGGGACACGGGGACACGGGGACACGGGGACACGGGGACACGGTCAGCGAGGGGACACGGGGACACGGGGACACGGGGACACGGTCAGCGAGGGGACACGGGGACACGGGGACACGGGGACACGGTCAGCGAGGGGACACGGGGACACGGGGACACGGGGACACGGTCAGCGAGGGGACACGGGGACACGGGGACACGGGGACACGGTCAGCGAGGGGACACGGGGACACAGGGACATGGTCAGTGAGGGGACACGGGGACACGGGGACACGGGGACACGGGGACATGGGGACACGGGGACACGGTCAGTGAGGGGACACGGGGACACGGGGACACGGGGACACGGGGACACGGGGACACGGTCAGCGAGGGGACACGGGGACACGGGGACACGGGGACACGGGGACACGGTCAGCGAGGGGACACGGGGACACGGGGACACGGGGACACGGTCAGCGAGGGGACACGGGGACACGGTCAGCGAGGGGACACGGGGACACGGGGACACGGTCAGCGAGGGGACACGGGGACACGGGGACATGGGGACACGGGGACACGGTCAGCGAGGGGACACGGGGACACGGGGACATGGGGACACGGGGACACGGTCAGCGAGGGGACACGGGGACACGGGGACATGGGGACACGGGGACACGGGGACACGGGGACACGGGGACACGGGGACACGGTCAGCGAGGGGACACGGGGACACGGGGACACGGGGACACGGGGACACGGTCAGCGAGGGGACACGGGGACACGGGGACACGGGGACATGGGGACACGGTCAGTGAGGGGACACGGGGACACGGGGACACGGGGACACGGGGACACGGGGACACGGGGACACGGGGACACGGTCAGCGAGGGGACACGGGGACACGGGGACACGGGGACACGGGGACACGGGGACACGGGGACACGGTCAGCGAGGGGACACGGGGACACGGGGACATGGGGACACGGGGACACGGGGACACGGGGACACGGGGACACGGGGACACGGTCAGCGAGGGGACACGGGGACACGGGGACACGGGGACACGGGGACACGGTCGGTGAGGGGACACGGGGACACGGGGACACGGGGACATGGGGACACGGTCAGTGAGGGGACACGGGGACACGGGGACACGGGGACACGGGGACACGGGGACACGGTCAGTGAGGGGACACGGGGACACGGGGACACGGGGACACGGGGACACGGGGACACGGTCAGTGAGGGGACACGGGGACACGGGGACACGGGGACACGGGGACACGGTCAGTGAGGGGACACGGGGACACGGGGACACGGTCAGGAAGGGGACACGGGGACACGGTCAGCGAGGGGACACGGGGACACGGGGACACGGGGACATTGTCAGCGAGGGGACACAGGCACAGCTGAACCATCGAGGGGACACACTGCCACTGTCACCTTGGGGACACAGTGCCACTGTCACCCTGAGGACACACTGCCACTGTCACCTTGGGGACACAGTGCCATTGTCACCCTGGGGACACAGTGCCACTGTCACCCTGAGGACACACTGCCACTGTCACCTTGGGGACACAGTGCCACTGTCACCTCGGGGACACACTGCCACTGTCACCCTGGGGACACAGAGCCACTGTCACCCTGAGGACACAGTGCCACTGTCACCCTGGGGACACAGTGCCACTGTCACCTCGGGGACACACTGCCACTGTCACCCTGGGGACACACTGCCACTGTCACCCTGGGGACACACTGCCACTGTCACCTCGGGGACACACTGCCACTGTCACCCTGGGGACACAGTGCCACTGTCACCCTGGGGACACAGTGCCACTGTCACCCCGGGGACACACTGCCACTGTCACCCTGGGGACACAGTGCCACTGTCACCTTTGGGACACAGTGCCACTGTCACCCTGGGGACACAGTGCCACTGTCACCTCGGGGACACACTGCCACTGTCACCCTGGGGACACAGTGCCACTGTCACCTCGGGGACACACTGCCACTGTCACCTTTGGGACACAGTGCCACTGTCACCCTGGGGACACACTGCCACTGTCACCCTGGGGACACACTGCCACTGTTACCCTGGGGACACACTGCCACTGTCACCCTGAGGACACAGTGCCACTGTCACCCTGGGGACACACTGCCACTGTCACCTCGGGGACACAGTGCCACTGTCACCCTGGGGACACAGTGCCACTGTCACCTCGGGGACACACTGCCACTGTCACCCTGGGGACACACTGCCACTGTCACCTTGGGGACACACTGCCACTGTCACCCTGGGGACACAGTGCCACTGTCACCTCGGGGACACACTGCCACTGTCACCCTGGGGACACAGTGCCACTGTCACCCTGAGGACACAGTGCCACTGTCACCCCGAGGACACAGTGCCACTGTCACCTCGAGGACACAGTGCCACTGTCACCTCGGGGACACAGTGCCACTGTCACCCTGGGGACACACTGCCACTGTCACCTTGGGGACACAGTGCCACTGTCACCTCGGGGACACACTGCCACTGTCACCTCGGGGACACAGTGCCACTGTCACCCTGAGGACACAGTGCCACTGTCACCCTGGGGACACACTGCCACTGTCACCTCGGGGACACGGGGACAGCTGCCCCCCTGAGGGGACACAAATAAAACAAATGAAAGGGACAAAAATACACAAACAATCCCGATGGAAACTATCCCGACGGATTTGTCCATCCCGACGGATTTGTCTGTCCCGATGGATTTGTCCAGCTGCTCCCCAAAACCAAATCCACCCGTGACCGGGAATTGTCCCCTCCCCACCCCCGGGAGGTGACACTCGGGGACACGGACCTGGAATTCCCTGGGATGAGGGATCGGGATTTCTCCCAGGGAAAGGCCTCGAGTCGTTTCGGGGAGAAGTTTCAGGTCGGAATTTCGGGAATTCCTTCAGGGAAAGGGTTTCCCAGGGAGCTTTGGGACGCCCATTCCCACGGGAACCCCGAATCCCTTTGGAATTTTGCCGGGAGGCGCCACCAGCACCCCCAGAGAATCCCTCCCCTTCCCTGTGAAAATTCCCGGCCCCGGCATCCGGCGCCGCGGCAGCATTCCCGGTTTTCCCGGGGCCGTATCCCGGGATGTTGGGTTTTTCGGGAAGCACTCACGGGGCGGGGCGGGGCTGCAGGAGAGGCTGGTCAGCACCAGCGCCGCCATCATCTCGTCCATGTCCACCGGATCCGGCCACCGCCTGCGGGGAAAAACGGCGGGAATGGCGGATGGAGAGAGAGGGAAAAACGGCGGGAATGACGGATGGAGAGAGCGGGAAAAACGTCGGGAATGACGGACGGAGAGAGAGGGAAATGTCGGGAATGACGCAGGAAAAGAGCGGGAAAAACGTCGGGAATGACGGACGGAGAGAGCGGGAAAAACGTCGGGAATGACGAAGGGAGAGAGAGGGAAAAACGTCGGGAATGACGCACGGAGAGAGAGGGAAACGTCGGGAATGACGGATGGAGAGAGCGGGAAAAACATCGGGAATGACGGACGGAGAGAGAGGGAAAAACGTCGGGAATGACGGACGGAGAGAGCGGGAAAAACGTCGGGAATGACGGACGGAGAGAGCGGGAAATGTCGGGAATGACGGACGGAGAGATTGGGAAAAACGTCGGGAATGACGGATGGAGAGAGCGGGAAATGTCGGGAATGACGGACGGAGAGATTGGGAAAAACGTCGGGAATGACGGACGGAGAGAGCGGGAAAAACGTTGGGAATGACACATGGAGAGAGAGGGAAAAACATCGGGAATGATGGACGGAGAGAGCGGGAAAAACGTCGGGAATGACGGACGGAGAGAGCGGGAAAAACATTGGGAATGACGGACGGAGAGAGCAGGAAAAACGTCGGGAATGACGGATGGAGAGAGAGGGAAAAACGTCGGGAATGACGGACGGAGAGAGCGGGAAAAACGTCGGGAATGACGCACGGAGAGAGCGGGAAACGTCGGGAATGACGGACGGAGAGAGCGGGAAAAACGTCGGGAATGACGGATGGAGAGAGAGGGAAAAACGTCGGGAATGACGGACGGAGAGAACGGGAAAAACGTCGGGAATGACGCACGGAGAGAGCGGGAAAAACGTCGGGAATGACGGACGGAGAGAGTGGGAAAAACGTCGGGAATGACGGACGGAGAGAGCGGGAAACGTCGGGAATGACGGACGGAGAGAGAGCGAAAAACACCGGGAATGACGGACGGAGAGAGCGGGAAAAACGTCGGGAATGACGGACGGAGAGAGTGGGAAAAACATCGGGAATGACGCACGGAGAGAGCGGGAAACGTCGGGAATGACGGACGGAGAGAGCGGGAAAAACGTTGGGAATGACACACGGAGAGAGCGGGAAAAACGTCGGGAATGACGGACGGAGAGAGCGGGAAACGTCAGGAATGACGGATGGAGAGAGCGGGAAAAACGTCGGGAATGACGGACGGAGAGAGCGGGAAAAACGTCGGGAATGACGCACGGAGAGAGCGGGAAAAACCTCGGGAATTCCGCCCGGAAAGAGTGGGAAAAAGCTGGGAATTCTGGCCAGAAAAAGGGGAGGGGAAAAAACCTTGAGAGACCCAGAAAAGGGGAGGGAAAAATGTTGGGAATTCTGCCTGGAAAAGGGGAAGGAAAAAACGCCGGGAGACCTGGAATGGTCACCCCTCACCCCGGCCGGTGATCCCGCCCCGGGGTGGGAAAAGGGAATTGGGAAATGGATCCTGGATCTCAGGTGGAAAAACTCCGGGATATCCCAGGGTTTGGGATCCGAGCCGGAGATTTCCAGCATTTGGGATCCAAACTGGAGAATCCCCGGATTTGGGATAAAATCCAGGGAATCCCAGCATTTGGGATCCACTTTGGGCAATCTCAGGTGGGGAAACTCTGGAGAATCCCAGGATTTGGGACGTAAAATTGAAGAATTCCCAGGATTCGGGATGGAAATTGGGAAACCCCAGGACCTGGGATAAAACGCTGGGAATCCCAGGATTTGGGCTCCAAGCCGGGCCGTTATCCCGGGATTTGGGCTCCCGGGAGCAGGCGCGGACCTTTTGGGCACGTCGATGCTGCTGGACACGGATCTCTGCGGAATTCCGGGATGGGGCCGGGCCTGGAGCTGCTCCTGCGCCCTCCAGCCCGCCGGGAATCCCGGGAGCTGCTCGTCCGGGGGCGGCAGCGGCACCTGGGAAAGGCGGGAAAAGTTCGGGATGGGCTTTGGGATCACCCGGAATCCCAAGGGATCCGGGCGGGCTCGGATTGAACGTTCCCGAACGGATCCCGAAAAAAAATCCTGCTCTGCCTGCCCCCAGCATTCCCAAATCTGGGAATTCCCACCCCCAGCATTCCCAAATCCGGGATTTCTCACCCCCAGCATTCCCAAATCCGGGATTTCTCACCCCCAGCATTCCCAAATCCGGGATTTCCCACCCCCAGCATTCCCAAATCCGGGAATTCCCAGCCCCAGCATTCCCAAATCCGGGATTTCCCACCCCCAGCATTCCCAAATCCGGGATTTCCCAGCCCCAGCATTCCCAAATCCAGGATTTCCCACCCCCAGCATTCCCAAATCCGGGATTTCCCACCCCCAGCATTCCCAAATCCGGGATTTCCCACCCCCAGCATTCCCAAATCTGGGAATTCCCAGCCCCAGCATTCCCAAATCTGGGATTTCTCACCCCCAGCATTCCCCCACCCTCAGCATTCCCGAATTCCCAAATATCCGAATTCCCAAATTCCTGAATTTCCGAGTAATTCCCAAATTCCCGCCCTTTTCCCAGAAAAGTCTCCCCCCACTTTCGGGGGAAGATCCCTCCCTGGGATCCCATCCCGGCCGGTCCCACAGCGGCATCGGGATTTGGGAAACCAGCACCAAGATTCCCAAAAAAAAAAAAAAAAACGGGATCGAGGATTTTCCGCAGGGATCACGGAGGATCTCAGACGGGAACGTGGGAGATTTGAATTCCTTTGGGGTTGGAATGTGGGGGATTCCGTTCCTTTGGGAATTCGGGATTTGGGGATCCGGGATTTCGGGGAAAATCCTGGGAATTCTCCCTCCCACCACCCATCCCAGGAGGTACCTGCTGCCCGTGGAGGCTCCCAGGATCCGGGAATTCGGGATTGGCGGATCCGGGATCCGGGAATTCGGGATTGGGGGATCCGGGATCCGGGAATTCGGGATTGGGGGATCCGGGCGTTCCGTCCTCGCTGCGCTGGGAGAATCCCGGGATCTGGGGCGGCTCCGGGAGGATCCCGTCGGGAGCGGCGACGCGGGCGCCGAGCAGCGAGCGCTTCCCCAGGCGCCGCGAGAGCACGGCCGCCATCGCCCTGCGGACAGACGGACAGACGGACAGATGGACACGGGGACAGACAGCACCGCCGCCATCGCCCTGAGGACAGACGGACAGACGGACACGGGGACAGACAGCACCGCCGCCATCGCCCTGAGGACAGACGGACAGACGGACAGATGGACACGGGGACAGACAGCACCGCCGCCATCGCCCTGAGGACGGACAGACAGACGGACAGACGGACACGGGGACAGACAGCACCGCCGCCATCGCCCTGAGGACAGACGGACAGACGGACACGGGGACAGACAGCACCGCCGCCATCGCCCTGCGGACAGACGGACAGATGGACACGGGGACAGACAGCACCGCCGCCATCGCCCTGAGGACGGACAGACAGACGGACAGATGGACACGGGGACAGACAGCACCGCCGCCATCGCCCTGCGGACAGACGGACAGACGGACAGACGGACACGGGGACAGACAGCACCGCCGCCATCGCCCTGAGGACAGACGGACAGACGGACAGACGGACACGGGGACAGACAGCACCGCCGCCATCGCCCTGAGGACAGACGGACAGACGGACACGGGGACAGACAGCACCGCCGCCATCGCCCTGCGGACAGACGGACAGACGGACAGACGGACACGGGGACAGACAGCACCGCCGCCATCGCCCTGAGGACGGACGGACAGACGGACAGACGGACAGATGGACACGGGGACAGACAGCACCGCCGCCATCGCCCTGCGGACAGACGGACAGACGGACAGACGGACAGATGGACACGGGGACAGACAGCACCGCCGCCATCGCCCTGAGGACGGACGGACGGACGGACAGACGGACACGGGGACAGACAGCACCGCCGCCATCGCCCTGCGGACAGACGGACAGACGGACAGATGGACACGGGGACAGACAGCACCGCCGCCATCGCCCTGCGGACAGACGGACAGACGGACACGGGGACAGACAGCACCGCCGCCATTGCCCTGCGGACAGACGGACAGACGGACAGATGGACACGTGGACAGACAGCACCGCCGCCATCGCCCTGAGGACAGACGGACAGACGGACAGATGGACAGATGGACACGGGGACAGACAGCACCGCCGCCATCGCCCTGAGGACAGACGGACAGACGGACACGGGGACAGACAGCACCGCCGCCATCGCCCTGCGGACAGACGGACAGACAGACAGACGGACAGATGGACACGGGGACAGACAGCACCGCCGCCATCGCCCTGCGGACAGACGGACAGACGGACAGATGGACACGGGGACAGACAGCACCGCCGCCATCGCCCTGAGGACAGACGGACAGACAGACGGACAGATGGACACGGGGACAGACAGCACCGCCGCCATCGCCCTGAGGACAGACAGACGGACAGATGGACACGGGGACAGACAGCACCGCCGCCATCGCCCTGAGGACAGACGGACAGACAGACGGACAGATGGACACGGGGACAGACAGCACCGCCGCCATCGCCCTGAGGACAGACGGACAGACGGACAGATGGACACGGGGACAGACAGCACCGCCGCCATCGCCCTGAGGACAGACGGACAGACGGACAGATGGACACGGGGACAGACAGCACCGCCGCCATCACCCTGAGGACGGACGGACAGACGGACAGACGGACACGGGGACAGACAGCACCGCCGCCATCGCCCTGCGGACAGACGGACAGACAGACAGACGGACAGACGGACAGACAGCACCGCCGCCATCGCCCTGAGGACGGACAGACAGACGGACAGATGGACACGGGGACAGACAGCACCGCCGCCATCACCCTGAGGACAGACGGACAGACGGACAGATGGACACGGGGACAGACAGCACCGCCGCCATCGCCCTGAGGATGGACAGACAGACGGACACGGGGACAGACAGCACCGCCGCCATCGCCCTGAGGACGGACGGACAGACGGACAGATGGACACGGGGACAGACAGCACCGCCGCCATCGCCCTGCGGACAGACGGACAGACGGACAGACGGACACGGGGACAGACAGCACCGCCGCCATCGCCCTGCGGACAGACGGACAGACAGACGGACACGGGGACAGACAGCACCGCCGCCATTGCCCTGCGGACAGACGGACAGACGGACAGATGGACACGGGGACAGACAGCACCGCCGCCATCGCCCTGCGGACAGACGGACAGACAGACGGACAGATGGACACGGGGACAGACAGCACCGCCGCCATCGCCCTGAGGACAGACAGACGGACAGATGGACACGGGGACAGACAGCACCGCCGCCATCGCCCTGAGGACAGACGGACAGACGGACAGATGGACACGGGGACAGACAGCACCGCCGCCATCGCCCTGAGGACAGACGGACAGACGGACAGATGGACACGGGGACAGACAGCACCGCCGCCATCGCCCTGCGGACAGACGGACAGACGGACAGATGGACACGGGGACAGACAGCACCGCCGCCATCGCCCTGCGGACAGACGGACAGACGGACACGGGGACAGACAGCACCGCCGCCATCGCCCTGAGGACGGACGGACAGACGGACAGACGGACAGATGGACACGGGGACAGACAGCACCGCCGCCATCGCCCTGAGGACGGACGGACAGACGGACAGACGGACACGGGGACAGACAGCACCGCCGCCATCGCCCTGAGGACAGACGGACAGACGGACAGACGGACACGGGGACAGACAGCACCGCCTCCATCGCCCTGCGGACAGACGGACAGACGGACAGACGGACACGGGGACAGACAGCACCGCCGCCATCACCCTGAGGACGGACGGACAGACGGACAGACGGACACGGGGACAGACAGCACCGCCGCCATCGCCCTGAGGACGGACGGACAGACGGACACGGGGACAGACAGCACCGCCGCCATCGCCCTGCGGACAGACGGACAGACGGACAGACGGACACGGGGACAGACAGCACCGCCGCCATCGCCCTGAGGACAGACGGACAGACGGACAGACGGACACGGGGACAGACAGCACCGCCGCCATCGCCCTGAGGACAGACGGACAGACGGACAGACGGACAGACAGCACCGCCGCCATCGCCCTGCGGACAGACGGACAGACAGACGGACAGATGGACACGGGGACAGACAGCACCGCCGCCATCGCCCTGAGGACAGACAGACGGACAGATGGACACGGGGACAGACAGCACCGCCGCCATCGCCCTGAGGACGGACGGACAGATGGACACGGGGACAGACAGCACCGCCGCCATCGCCCTGAGGACAGACGGACAGACGGACAGATGGACACGTGGACAGACAGCACCGCCGCCATCGCCCTGCGGACAGACGGACAGACAGACAGACGGACAGACGGACAGATGGACACGGGGACAGACAGCACCGCCGCCATCGCCCTGAGGACAGACGGACAGACAGACGGACACGGGGACAGACAGCACCGCCGCCATCGCCCTGCGGACAGACGGACAGACAGACGGACACGGGGACAGACAGCACCGCCGCCATTGCCCTGCGGACAGACGGACAGACGGACAGATGGACACGGGGACAGACAGCACCGCCGCCATCGCCCTGCGGACAGACGGACAGACAGACGGACAGATGGACACGGGGACAGACAGCACCGCCGCCATCGCCCTGCGGACAGACGGACAGACGGACAGATGGACACGGGGACAGACAGCACCGCCGCCATCGCCCTGCGGACAGACGGACAGACAGACGGACAGATGGACACGGGGACAGACAGCACCGCCGCCATCGCCCTGCGGACAGACGGACAGACAGACGGACAGATGGACACGGGGACAGACAGCACCGCCGCCATCGCCCTGAGGACAGACGGACAGACGGACAGATGGACACGGGGACAGACAGCACCGCCGCCATCACCCTGAGGACGGACAGACAGACGGACAGACGGACACGGGGACAGACAGCACCGCCGCCATCGCCCTGAGGACGGACAGACAGACGGACACGGGGACAGACAGCACCGCCGCCATCGCCCTGAGGACAGACGGACAGACGGACAGACGGACACGGGGACAGACAGCACCGCCGCCATCGCCCTGAGGACAGACGGACAGACAGACGGACACGGGGACAGACAGCACCGCCGCCATCGCCCTGCGGACAGACGGACAGACAGACGGACACGGGGACAGACAGCACCGCCGCCATCACCCTGAGGACAGACGGACAGACGGACAGATGGACACGGGGACAGACAGCACCGCCGCCATCGCCCTGAGGACGGACGGACAGACAGACAGACGGACAGACGGACAGACGGACACGGGGACGGACAGATGGACACGGGGACAGACAGCACCGCCGCCATCGCCCTGCGGACAGACAGACAGACGGACAGACGGACACGGGGACAGACAGCACCGCCGCCATCGCCCTGAGGACGGACGGACAGACAGACGGACACGGGGACAGACAGCACCGCCGCCATCGCCCTGAGGACAGACGGACAGACGGACAGATGGACACGGGGACAGACAGCACCGCCGCCATCGCCCTGAGGACAGACGGACAGACGGACAGATGGACACGGGGACAGACAGCACCGCCGCCATCGCCCTGAGGACAGACAGACAGACGGACAGACGGACACGGGGACAGACAGCACCGCCGCCATCGCCCTGCGGACAGACAGACGAACAGACGGACAGACGGACACGGGGACAGACAGCACCGCCGCCATCGCCCTGCGGACAGACGGACAGACGGACAGATGGACACGGGGACAGACAGCACCGCCGCCATCGCCCTGAGGACAGACGGACAGACGGACAGATGGACACGGGGACAGACAGCACCGCCGCCATCGCCCTGAGGACGGACAGACAGACGGACACGGGGACAGACAGCACCGCCGCCATCGCCCTGAGGACAGACGGACAGACGGACAGACGGACACGGGGACAGACAGCACCGCCGCCATCGCCCTGAGGACAGACGGACAGACGGACAGATGGACACGGGGACAGACAGCACCGCCGCCATCGCCCTGAGGACAGACGGACAGACGGACAGATGGACACGGGGACAGACAGCACCGCCGCCATCGCCCTGCGGACAGACAGACGAACAGACGGACAGACGGACACGGGGACAGACAGCACCGCCGCCATCGCCCTGAGGACAGACGGACAGACGGACAGATGGACACGGGGACAGACAGCACCGCCGCCATCGCCCTGAGGACAGACGGACAGACGGACAGATGGACACGGGGACAGACAGCACCGCCGCCATCGCCCTGAGGACAGACGGACAGACGGACAGATGGACACGGGGACAGACAGCACCGCCGCCATCGCTCTGAGGACAGACGGACAGACGGACACGGGGACAGACAGCACCGCCGCCATCGCCCTGCGGACAGACGGACAGACAGACGGACAGATGGACACGGGGACAGACAGCACCGCCGCCATCACCCTGAGGACGGACGGACAGACGGACAGATGGACACGGGGACAGACAGCACCGCCGCCATCGCCCTGCGGACGGACGGACAGACAGACAGACGGACAGACGGACAGACGGACACGGGGACGGACAGATGGACACGGGGACAGACAGCACCGCCGCCATCGCCCTGAGGACGGACGGACAGACGGACACGTGGACAGACAGCACCGCCGCCATCGCCCTGCGGACAGACAGACAGACGGACAGACGGACACGGGGACAGACAGCACCGCCGCCATCGCCCTGAGGACGGACGGACAGACAGACGGACACGGGGACAGACAGCACCGCCGCCATCGCCCTGAGGACAGACGGACAGACGGACAGATGGACACGGGGACAGACAGCACCGCCGCCATCGCCCTGCGGACAGACGGACAGACGGACAGACGGACACGGGGACAGACAGCACCGCCGCCATCGCCCTGAGGACAGACGGACAGACAGACGGACACGGGGACAGACAGCACCGCCGCCATCGCCCTGCGGACAGACGGACAGACGGACACGGGGACAGACAGCACCGCCGCCATCGCCCTGCGGACAGACGGACAGACGGACACGGGGACAGACAGCACCGCCGCCATCACCCTGAGGACAGACGGACAGACGGACAGATGGACACGGGGACAGACAGCACCGCCGCCATCGCCCTGAGGACAGACGGACAGACGGACAGATGGACACGGGGACAGACAGCACCGCCGCCATCGCCCTGAGGACGGACGGACAGACGGACACGTGGACAGACAGCACCGCCGCCATCGCCCTGAGGACAGACAGACAGACGGACAGACGGACAGATGGACACGGGGACAGACAGCACCGCCGCCATTGCCCTGCGGACAGACGGACAGACGGACAGATGGACACGGGGACAGACAGCACCGCCGCCATCGCCCTGCGGACAGACGGACAGACGGACAGATGGACACGGGGACAGACAGCACCGCCGCCATTGCCCTGCGGACAGACGGACAGACGGACAGATGGACACGGGGACAGACAGCACCGCCGCCATCGCCCTGCGGACAGACGGACAGACGGACAGACGGACACGGGGACAGACAGCACCGCCGCCATCACCCTGAGGACAGACGGACAGACGGACAGACGGACACGGGGACAGACAGCACCGCCGCCATCACCCTGAGGACGGACGGACAGACGGACAGACGGACACGGGGACAGACAGCACCGCCGCCATCGCCCTGAGGACAGACAGACAGACGGACAGACGGACAGATGGACACGGGGACAGACAGCACCGCCGCCATTGCCCTGCGGACAGACGGACAGACGGACAGATGGACACGGGGACAGACAGCACCGCCGCCATCGCCCTGCGGACAGACGGACAGACGGACAGATGGACACGGGGACAGACAGCACCGCCGCCATCACCCTGAGGACAGACGGACAGACGGACAGACGGACACGGGGACAGACAGCACCGCCGCCATCACCCTGAGGACGGACGGACAGACGGACAGACGGACACGGGGACAGACAGCACCGCCGCCATCGCCCGGAGGACGGACAGACAGACGGACAGATGGACACGGGGACAGACAGCACCGCCGCCATCGCCCTGAGGACAGACGGACAGACGGACAGATGGACACGGGGACAGACAGCACCGCCGCCATCGCCCTGCGGACAGACGGACAGACGGACACGGGGACAGACAGCACCGCCGCCATCGCCCTGAGGACAGACAGACAGACGGACACGGGGACAGACAGCACCGCCGCCATCGCCCTGAGGACAGACAGACGGACAGATGGACACGGGGACAGACAGCACCGCCGCCATCGCCCTGAGGACAGACGGACAGACGGACAGACGGACAGATGGACACGGGGACAGACAGCACCGCCGCCATCGCCCTGAGGACAGACGGACAGACGGACACGGGGACAGACAGCACCGCCGCCATCGCCCTGAGGACAGACGGACAGACGGACAGACGGACACGGGGACAGACAGCACCGCCGCCATCGCCCTGAGGACAGACGGACAGACGGACACGGGGACAGACAGCACCGCCGCCATCGCCCTGAGGACAGACGGACAGACGGACACGGGGACAGACAGCACCGCCGCCATCGCCCTGAGGACAGACGGACAGACGGACAGATGGACACGGGGACAGACAGCACGGCCGCCATTGCCCTGAGGACAGACGGACAGACGGACAGACGGACACGGGGACAGACAGCACCGCCGCCATCGCCCTGAGGACAGACGGACAGACGGACAGACGGACACGGGGACAGACAGCACCGCCGCCATCGCCCTGAGGACAGACGGACAGACGGACACGGGGACAGACAGCACCGCCGCCATCGCCCTGAGGACAGACGGACAGACGGACACGGGGACAGACAGCACCGCCGCCATCGCCCTGAGGACAGACGGACAGACGGACACGGGGACAGACAGCACCGCCGCCATCGCCCTGCGGACAGACGGACAGACGGACAGACGGACACGGGGACAGACAGCACCGCCGCCATCGCCCTGAGGACAGACGGACAGACGGACAGACGGACACGGGGACAGACAGCACCGCCGCCATCGCCCTGAGGACAGACGGACAGATGGACACGGGGACAGACAGCACCGCCGCCATCGCCCTGAGGACAGACGGACAGACGGACAGACGGACACGGGGACAGACAGCACCGCCGCCATCGCCCTGCGGACAGACGGACAGACGGACACGGGGACAGACAGCACCGCCGCCATCGCCCTGAGGACAGACGGACAGACGGACAGACGGACAGATGGACACGGGGACAGACAGCACCGCCGCCATCGCCCTGAGGACAGACGGACAGACGGACAGACGGACAGATGGACACGGGGACAGACAGCACCGCCGCCATCGCCCTGAGGACAGACGGACAGACGGACAGACGGACAGATGGACACGGAATGGCACCAGGTGGTGGCACTGGGGACACGGGGACACACCGGGGATGGACAGACGGACAGACGGACACAGGGGAGGCTCCGGGGACGGACAGACGGACAAGGGGATCCCATCAGGGACGTGGGGACAGACAGACGGACGCGGGGGTGGCACCGGGAGCTGGCAGTGGGCACAGAAGCTCCGGGATATCCCGGGATTCGGCATGGGATCCAAACCCAGGAATGCCCGGATTTGGGATCCAATTCCGAGAATCCCAGGCGGAGAAACTCCGGGATATCCCAGGATTCGGGATACCAACCCAGGATATCCCAGGATTTGGGATTTAAATTGAGAATTCCCAGGATTTGGGATCCAATTCCGAGAATCCCAGGCGGAGAAACTCCGGGATATCCCAGGATTCGGGATCCCAACCCAGGATATCCCAGGATTTGGGATTTAAATTGAGAATTCCCAGGATTTGGGATCCGATTTGGGGGAATCCCAGGCGGAGAAACTCCGGGATATCCCAGGATTCGGGATCCCAATTTTGGGAATTCCGGGCGGGACAAACTCCTCCCCCGAGCCCTCCTGGCGCCGCAGCCGCTCCTCATTTCCTTCCCTCGGGATTTCGGGATATTTTTTTTTTTCCCTTCTTCCCTTTTTCCCTTCCCCCCTTCCAGCTTCCAGAGGATTTTGGGATCCGTGCCAAGGAAATCCCCGCCCCACATCCCAAAAAAAGCCCAAAACACCGGAGCCCGGTCCCAGCTGTTCCCAAATTATTCCGGGCGTGGACCCGCCCCGGCGTTTTTCCCCCAAAAAAAAAAGGAAAAATAAAAACCCTGCGGAATTTGGGAAAAGCGAGCTGGGAAAACCGGGAATTGGTTTGGAGAGCACGCAGCGGCACGGGGGCAATGTCCCGCTGCTCATCCCGGGTTTCTTTGGGATTTTTTGGTTTTTTTGGGAAAACCAGGAAATCGGGCACAAATCCCTGAGAGAAGCCAAAAAAAAAAAAAAAAGCCGTTTTCCGCTTTTTTTTGTTGTTTTCCTTTTCCGGGAGAAATTCCCGGGAATTCAGCCTCACCCCCAGCACAGGCTCTCCCAAAAACAAACCGAGTTTTCCTCTCACGCTTCCCAAAAAAAAAAACCCCAAAATCCCGCCCTCTCCTCATCCCAAAATATCCCGGAAAATTCCACGCTCCGGCTTCTCCACGCGGGGCCGGGAGGGATTCCCAGAATTCTGGGGTTTTTTGGGGGTTTTTTTGGTCATAAAAAGGAATTTTGGACAAAAAAACTTTGGAATTTCTGGATCCGCGGATTTCCTGGATTTTTAGATCCAGGAATTTCTGGATCCGCGGATTCCTGGATTTTTGAATCCGTGGATTTCTGGCTCCATGAATTCCTGGAGCCACAAATTCCTGGATTTTTGGATCCATTAATTCCTGGGTTTGTGGATTTCTGGACCCACAAATTCCATGGATCCCTGGATCCCTGGATTCCTGGATCCATGAATCCCATGGATTCCTGGCTCCACGAATTCCATGGATTTTTGGATCCGTGGATTCCTGGCTCCATGCATTCCCGGATCCATAGATTCCCGGATCCACGAATTCCTGGATTTCTGGCTCCGCGAATCCCTGGATTCGCGGATTTCTGGATCCAAGGATTCCTGGATCCATGGATTCCTGGATCCACGAATTCCATGAAGCTTTGGATCCCTGGATTCGTGGATTTCTGGATTCCTGGATCCATGAATTCCACCGATGTTTGGTTTGCTAGATTCATGAATTCCCCGATTTCTGGCTCCATGAATTCCTGGATCCACGGATTCCTGGATCCACGGATCCAAGAATTCCATGGATTTTTGGATTCCCGGATCCACGAATTCCCTGGCTTTTTGGATTCCCGGATCCACGAATTCCTGGCTTTTTGGATCCATGAAGTCCCGGATCCTTGGATTCCCGGATCCACGGATTCCCTGGCTTTTCGGATCCCTGGATTCCTGGCTCCATGGATTGCGCGTATTCCCGGCCGCGGGGCACGTGGGGAAGGCGGCGGCGGAGGAGGAGGAGGAGGAGGAGGAGGAGGGAGGGCGGCGCCGGGCAGGGCACGAGTGCGCGGGGCGGGGGACACGGACGGACACACGGACACGCGGACACGCGGACACGCGGACACGCGGACACACGGACACGCGGACACACGGACACACGGACACACGGACACACGGACAGGCGGACACACGGACACACGGACACACGGACACACGGACACACGGACACGCGGACACACGGACACGCGGGCACACGGACACACGGACACGCGGACACGCGGACACACGGACACGCGGACACGCGGACACACGGACACACGGACACACGGACACGCGGACACACGGACACGCGGACACACGGACACACGGACACGCGGACACACGGACACGCGGACACGCGGACACGCGGACACACGGACACGCGGGCACACGGACACACGGACACGCGGACACACGGACACGCGGGCACACGGACACACGGACACACGGACACGCGGGCACACGGACACACGGACACACGGACACGCGGACACACGGACACGCGGACACGCGGACACACGGACACACGGACACACGGACACACGGACACACGGACACGCGGACACACGGACACGCGGACACACGGACACACGGACACGCGGACACACGGACACGCGGACACGCGGACACGCGGACACACGGACACGCGGGCACACGGACACACGGACACGCGGACACACGGACACGCGGGCACACGGACACACGGACACACGGACACGCGGACACACGGACACACGGACACACGGACACACGGACAGGCGGACACACGGACACACGGACACACGGACACACGGACACACGGACACGCGGACACACGGACACGCGGGCACACGGACACACGGACACACGGACACGCGGACACACGGACACGCGGACACGCGGACACACGGACACACGGACACACGGACACACGGACACACGGACACGCGGACACACGGACACGCGGACACACGGACACACGGACACGCGGACACACGGACACGCGGACACGCGGACACGCGGACACACGGACACGCGGGCACACGGACACACGGACACGCGGACACACGGACACGCGGGCACACGGACACACGGACACACGGACACGCGGACACACGGACACGCGGACACACGGACACGCGGACACGCGGACACACGGACACACGGACACACGGACACACGGACACACGGACACACGGACACGCGGACACACGGACACACGGACACGCGGACACACGGACACGCGGACACGCGGACACGCGGACACGCGGACACGCGGACACACGGACACACGGACACGCGGACACACGGACACACGGACACACGGACACACGGACACACGGACACACGGACACACGGACACGCGGACACACGGACACGCGGGCACACGGACACACGGACACACGGACACGCGGACACACGGACACGCGGACACACGGACACGCGGACACGCGGACACGCGGACACACGGACACACGGACACACGGACACACGGACACGCGGACACGCGGACACACGGACACGCGGACACACGGACACACGGACACACGGACACGCGGACACACGGACACGCGGACACGCGGACACGCGGACACGCGGACACGCGGACACGCGGACACGCGGACACACGGACACGCGGACACACGGACACGCGGACACACGGACACACGGACACACGGACACACGGAGCGGGAACAGCGCGGGGAGGGGACCGGGACTGGGGGGGACACCGGGACTGGGGGGACAGACAGACAGACACCAGGACTGGGGGGACAGAGAGACACCGGGACTGGGGGGGACAGACAGACACAGCGGGATTGGGGGACAGACAGACAGACCGGGACTGGGGGGGACAGACAGACTGGGAGAGGGATGGGAATGCCCCGGGATGGGGAGACACGGACACGGGGCAAGGAATGCCGGGTGGGACACACGGACACCGGGCACGGACACACGGACACCGGCGGCCCCCCGAGCAGGACCCGGGCAAGGCGCCGCGTTCACCGGGACGGGCAGAGCCCCCAGCCCGCCCCGGCGCTGTCCCGGCCCGGTTCCCGGCTCACCCCGGCGCTGTCCCGGCCCGGTTCCCGGCACTATCCCGGCCCGGTTCCCGGCTCACCCCGGCGCTGTCCCGGCCCGGTTCCCGGCGCTGTCCCGGCCCGGTTCCCGGCGCTATCCCGACCCGGTTCCCGGCGCTGTCCCGGCCCGGTTCCCGGCGCTGTCCCGGCCCGGTTCCCGGCTCACCCCGGCGCTGTCCCGGCCCGGTTCCCGGCTCACCCCGGCGCTGTCCCGGCCCGGTTCCCGGCACTATCCCGGCCCGGTTCCCGGCACTATCCCGGCCCGGTTCCCGGCGCTGTCCCGGCACTATCCCGACCCGGTTCCCGGCTCACCCCGGCACTATCCCGGCCCGGTTCCCGGCGCTATCCCGGCCCGGTTCCCGGCGCTGTCCCGGCGCTATCCCGGCCCGGTTCCCGGCGCTGTCCCGGCCCGGTTCCCGGCGCTATCCCGGCCCGGTTCCCGGCGCTGTCCCGGCCCGGTTCCCGGCTCACCCCGGCGCTGTCCCGGCCCGGTTCCCGGCGCTGTCCCGGCCCGGTTCCCGGCTCACCCCGGCGCTGTCCCGGCCCGGTTCCCGGCTCACCTCGGCGCTCCGGCGGTTGGGAAATGCCCGATCCCCGTTCCCGGTTCCCGGTTCCCGGGGCTGGAGCCGCGCCGGGCCGGGCGGGGCGGGGGCGGAGCCGCGGCCGGGCGGGAACCGCCGCTCCCGCGCGCGGGTTTTTCTTTTTTTTTTTTCTAATAATTATTATTATTACTATCTCCCTATTTTTTTGTTGCTGTTGTGGCTATTTTTTTTTTCCCCCCTTTCTCTCCTCCCTTTAAAGAGCAGGAGGGGAGGATGGCGAGGCCGGGGAACGGCGCGGCGCTGCTCAGGGCTCCGGCGGAGCCGCGCTGCCGGGCTGGCCCCGCCGCCGGCCGGGTTAAAGCTCCCGGGGCCCGGCTGGTGTAAACAACCTCTCCCCACATGCTCGGCCCCTTCCTGCGCATTGGCTCCGCCGGGGCCGCTCCGTGCGCCGCCCCCGCAGCCCGGCTCGGCTCGGCTCGGCACGGCTCGGCGCGGCCCGGGGATGCCCGCGGGGGAAGGGGAGCCGGGAGGGTCTCCCCCCTGCTTCTCCCGCTCCTTCTTTCCCTGCTTCACCCCCTGGATCTTTTATTTTCTCCTTTCTTTTCTCCTTCTCCCCTTGGTTCTCTCCCTCTCCCCCCTTCGTTCTCCCCCGGGTTTTTTCCCCCCGGTTCTTTTCCCGCTTCACCCTCTGCTTCTCCCCCCGGTTCTTTTCCCGGTTCTCCCCCCGGTTCTTTTCCCGGTTCTCCCCCGGTTCTTTTCCCGGTTCTCCCCCCGGTTCTTTTCCCGGTTTTTTTCCCGGTTCTCCCCCGGTTCTTTTCCCGGTTCTCCCCCGGTTCTGTTCCCGGTTGTGTTCCCGGTTCTCCCCCGGTTCTGTTCCCGGTTCTCCCCCGGTTCTCCCCCGGTTCTTTTCCCGGTTTTTTTCCCGGTTCTCCCCCCGGTTCTCCCCCGGTTCTTTTCCCGGTTCTCCCCCGGTTCTGTTCCCGGTTCTGTTCCCGGTTCTGTTCCCGGTTCTCCCCCGGTTCTGTTCCCGGTTCTTTTCCCGGTTCTCCCCTGGTTCTTTTCCCGGTTCTGTTCCCGGTTCTGTTCCCGGTTCTTTTCCCGGTTCTTCCCCGGTTCTGTTCCCGGTTCTCCCCCGGTTCTCCCCCGGTTCTGTTCCCGGTTCTCCCCCGGTTCTGTTCCCGGTTCTGTTCCCGGTTCTTTTCCCGGTTCTTCCCCGGTTCTGTTCCCGGTTCTGTTCCCGGTTCTGTTCCCGGTTCTGTTCCCGGTTCTGTTCCCGGTTCTGTTCCCGGTTCTCCCCCGGTTCTGTTCCCGGTTCTCCCCCGGTTCTCCCCCGGTTCTGTTCCCGGTTCTCCCCCGGTTCTGTTCCCGGTTCTGTTCCCGGTTCTTTTCCCGGTTCTGTTCCCGGTTCTCCCCCGGTTCTTTTCCCGGTTCTGTTCCCGGTTCTTTTCCCGGTTCTTCCCCGGTTCTGTTCCCGGTTCTGTTCCCGGTTCTGTTCCCGGTTCTTCCCCGGTTCTGTTCCCGGTTCTCCCCCGGTTCTCCCCCGGTTCTGTTCCCGGTTCCCCCCCCGGTTCTGTTCCCGGTTCTCCCCCGGTTCTGTTCCCGGTTCTCCCCCGGTTCTGTTCCCGGTTCTCCCCCGGTTCTCCCCCGGTTCTGTTCCCGGTTCTGTTCCCGGTTCTCCCCCGGTTCTGTTCCCGGTTCTCCCCCGGTTCTCCCCCGGTTCTGTTCCCGGTTCTGTTCCCGGTTCTCCCCCGGTTCTGTTCCCGGTTCTCCCCCGGTTCTGTTCCCGGTTCTGTTCCCGGTTCTCCCCCGGTTCTGTTCCCGGTTCTCCCCCGGTTCTCCCCCGGTTCTGTTCCCGGTTCTCCCCCGGTTCTGTTCCCGGTTCTCCCCCGGTTCTCCCCCGGTTCTGTTCCCGGTTCTCCCCCGGTTCTGTTCCCGGTTCTCCCCCGGTTCTGTTCCCGGTTCTGTTCCCGGTTCTCCCCGCCCAGCCGGGCCCGCGGGCTCCGCAGTTTTCACCTCGGGTCGCTTTTTTGTTGCTTCCTGGATTGCTTTGAGCTGTTTTATTTTAGAAAAAAATCTTTTTTTAAAGAAAAAAACCAAACTCGGTTTTAGCCATGCTGGAAGTTTCCGACCATCGAGGCTTTTGTTCTTCTTCTTTTCTTCTTTTTTTTTTTCTGGGACTCCCCCTGCAGCCCTTCCCAAGGGATGGGGATCTTCCTGCACCCCATTCCCAAGGGATGTTCCCTATCCCCATTCCCGAGGATTTGGGATCCCCTTTACCCCATTCCCAAGGATTTGGGTTCCCCTTTACCCCATTCCCGAGGATTTGGGATCCCCTTTACCCCATTCCCGAGGATTTGGGTTCCCCTTTACCCCATTCCAAGGATTTGGGTTCCCCTTTACTCCATTCCAAGGATTTGGGTTCCCCTTTACCCCATTCCCAAGGATTTGGGTTCCCCTTTACCCCATTCCAAGGATTTGGGTTCCCCTTTACCCCATTCCCGAGGATTTGGGCTCCCCCTTTACCCCATTCCCAAGGATTTGGGCTCCCCCTTTACCCCATTCCCGAGGATTTGGGTTCCCCCTTTACCCCATTCCCGAGGATTTGGGATCCCCTTTACCCCATTCCCGAGGATTTGGGATCCCCTTTACCCCATTCCAAGGATTTGGGTTCCCCTTTACCCCATTCCAAGGATTTGGGCTCCCCCTTTACCCCATTCCCAAGGATTTGGGCTCCCCCTTTACCCCATTCCCAAGGATTTGGGCTCCCCCTTTACCCCATTCCCGAGGATTTGGGATCCCCTTTACCCCATTCCCAAGGATTTGGGATCCCCTTTACCCCATTCCCAAGGATTTGGGTTCCCCCTTTACCCCATTCCCGAGGATTTGGGATCCCCTTTACCCCATTCCAAGGATTTGGGTTCCCCTTTACCCCATTCCAAGGATTTGGGCTCCCCCTTTACCCCATTCCCAAGGATTTGGGCTCCCCCTTTACCCCATTCCCGAGGATTTGGGTTCCCCTTTACCCCATTCCAAGGATTTGGGATCCCCTTTACCCCATTCCAAGGATTTGGGCTCCCCCTTTACCCCATTCCCAAGGATTTGGGTTCCCCTTTACCCCATTCCCGAGGATTTGGGTTCCCCTTTACCCCATTCCAAGGATTTGGGTTCCCCTTTACCCCATTCCAAGGATTTGGGATCCCCCTTTACCCCATTCCCGAGGATTTGGGTTCCCCTTTACCCCATTCCCGAGGATTTGGGTTCCCCTTTACCCCATTCCAAGGATTTGGGTTCCCCTTTACCCCATTCCCGAGGATTTGGGATCCCCTTTACCCCATTCCCAAGGATTTGGGATCCCCTTTACCCCATTCCAAGGATTTGGGATCCCCCTTTACCCCATTCCAAGGATTTGGGATCCCCTTTACCCCATTCCCAAGGATTTGGGTTCCCCTTTACCCCATTCCAAGGATTTGGGTTCCCCTTTACCCCATTCCCGAGGATTTGGGTTCCCCTTTACCCCATTCCCGAGGATTTGGGTTCCCCTTTACCCCATTCCAAGGATTTGGGATCCCCTTTACCCCATTCCCAAGGATTTGGGTTCCCCTTTACCCCATTCCAAGGATTTGGGATCCCCTTTACCCCATTCCCGAGGATTTGGGATCCCCTTTACCCCATTCCAAGGATTTGGGTTCCCCTTTACCCCATTCCAAGGATTTGGGATCCCCTTTACCCCATTCCCGAGGATTTGGGATCCCCTTTACCCCATTCCAAGGATTTGGGATCCCCTTTACCCCATTCCCAAGGATTTGGGATCCCCTTTACCCCATTCCAAGGATTTGGGATCCCCTTTACCCCATTCCAAGGATTTGGGATCCCCTTTACCCCATTCCCGAGGATTTGGGATCCCCTATACCCCATTCCAAGGATTTGGGTTCCCCTCTACCCCATTCCCAAGGATTTGGGATCCCCTTTACCCCATTCCAAGGATTTGGGTTCCCCTTTACCCCATTCCCAAGGATTTGGGTTCCCCTTTACCCGGCCGCGACGTAAAAGATGAAACCCGACGTGGTTTCCCCGCAAAAATCTGTATTTTCTTTCCTTTTTAAAATCCGTAAAACCAAACTCTTTCTTTCTCCAACGCGCCCCAAACGGGAGCCAAAATCTTCCATCTGCGGGAACGCTCCTGAATTTCCTCCCGAGCTCCTCAGGCCTGGGTTTCTCAGTCAGCTCGTTAGGTGCTGAAATGAAAATTAAAATGAAAAGCGAGTTATTATACAGGCGGAGGAGGTGCCCGTGAAATCCGGCGCCTCGGGAGGCAGCGGCTTCTGCTGCCACACCTGAGGAAACGTATCACGAAACAGCGGGACGGGCCGCCCCTCGTCTCCTCCGTGATCTCCCCTCATGGCCGCCCCTCGTCTCCTCCATGATCTCCCCTCATGGCCGCCCCTCGTCTCCTCCATGATCTCCCCTCATGGCCGCCCCTCGTCTCCTCCGTGATCTCCCCTCATGGCCGCCCCTCGTCTCCTCCCTGATCTCCCCTCATGGCCGCCCCTCGTCTCCTCCCTGATCTCCCCTCATGGCCGCCCCTCGTCTCCTCCGTGATCTCCCCTCATGGCCGCCCCTCGTCTCCTCCGTGATCTCCCCTCATGGCCGCCCCTCGTCTCCTCCGTGATCTCCCCTCATGGCCGCCCCTCGTCTCCTCCGTGATCTCCCCTCATGGCCGCCCCTCGTCTCCTCCGTGATCTCCCCTCATGGCCGCCCCTCGTCTCCTCCGTGATCTCCCCTCATGGCCGCCCCTCGTCTCCTCCCTGATCTCCCCTCATGGCCGCCCCTCGTCTCCTCCCTGATCTCCCCTCATGGCCGCCCCTCGTCTCCTCCGTGATCTCCCCTCATGGCCGCCCCTCGTCTCCTCCCTGATCTCCCCTCATGGCCGCCCCTCGTCTCCTCCATGATCTCCCCTCATGGCCGCCCCTCGTCTCCTCCGTGATCTCCCCTCATGGCCGCCCCTCGTCTCCTCCCTGATCTCCCCTCACAAACATGGCCACCCCTCGTCTCCTCCATGATCTCCCCTCATGGCCGCCCCTCGTCTCCTCCCTGATCTCCCCTCATGGCCGCCCCTCGTCTCCTCCGTGATCTCCCCTCATGGCCGCCCCTCGTCTCCTCCCTGATCTCCCCTCACAAACATGGCCACCCCTCGTCTTCCTCCATGATCTCCCCTCATGGCCGCCCCTCGTCTCCTCCCTGATCTCCCCTCATGGCCGCCCCTCATCTCCTCCATGATCTCCCCTCATGGCCGCCCCTCGTCTCCTCCATGATCTCCCCTCATGGCCGCCCCTCGTCTCCTCCATGATCTCCCCTCATGGCCGCCCCTCGTCTCCTCCATGATCTCCCCTCATGGCCGCCCCTCGTCTCCTCCGTGATCTCCCCTCATGGCCGCCCCTCGTCTCCTCCCTGATCTCCCCTCATGGCCGCCCCTCGTCTCCTCCCTGATCTCCCCTCATGGCCGCCCCTCGTCTCCTCCCTGATCTCCCCTCATGGCCGCCCCTCGTCTCCTCCGTGATCTACCCTCATGGCCGCCCCTCGTCTCCTCCCTGATCTCCCCTCACAAACATGGCCACCCCTCGTCTTCCTCCATGATCTCCCCTCATGGCCGCCCCTCGTCTCCTCCCTGATCTCCCCTCATGGCCGCCCCTCGTCTCCTCCATGATCTCCCCTCATGGCCGCCCCTCGTCTCCTCCATGATCTCCCCGTCATGGCCGCCCCTCGTCTCCTCCATGATCTCCCCTCATGGCCGCCCCTCACAAACATGGCCACCCCTCGTCTCCTCCCTGATCTCCCCTCATGGCCGCCCCTCGTCTCCTCCGTGATCTCCCCTCATGGCCGCCCCTCGTCTCCTCCCTGATCTCCCCTCATGGCCGCCCCTCGTCTCCTCCGTGATCTCCCCTCACAAACATGGCCGCCCCTCGTCTCCTCCATGATCTCCCCTCATGGCCGCCCCTCGTCTTCCTCCATGATCTCCCCTCATGGCCGCCCCTCGTCTCCTCCCTGATCTCCCCTCATGGCCGCCCCTCGTCTCCTCCATGATCTCCCCTCACAAACATGGCCACCCCTCATCTCCTCCATCATCGCCCCTCACAAACATGGCCACCCCTCATCTCCTCCATGATCGCCCCTCACAAACATGGCCACCCCTCATCTCCTCCATGATCGCCCCTCACAAACATGGCCGCCCCTCGTCTCCTCCCTGATCTCCCCTCACAAACATGGCCACCCCTCGTCTCCTCCATGATCTCCCCTCACAAACATGGCCACCCCTCGTCTCCTCCGTGATCTCTCCCACGTTCTCGGCTTTTCCTCCTCCATGATCTCCCCCCTGACCTCCCCTCACAACACGGACATTCCCCATCTCCCCGGATCTCCCCTCAGGGCTCCCTTCCTCCCCCTCTCCCTGTCCTTGTCCCTTATCCCTCTCTCCCTGTCCCTTTTCCCTCTCCCCCCTCCCTTATCCCTGTCCCTTTTCCTTGTCCCTTTTCCCTGTCCCTCTCTCCCTGACTTTTTTTCCTGTCCCTCTCTATCCCCTGTCCCTCTCTCCCTGTCCCTTATCCTGGTCCCTTTCCCTCTCCGCTGTACCTCTCTCCCTGTTCCCTTTTCCCTCTCCCAGTCCCCTTTTCCCTCTCCCCCTGTCCCCTTTTCCCTGTCCCCTTTTCCCTCCCCCTGTCCCCTTTTCCCTCTCCCTGTCCCCTTTTCCCTGTCCCCTTTTCCCTCTCTCCCTGTCCCCTTTTCCCTCTCCCTGTCCCCTTTTCCCTGTCTCCTTTTCCCTCTCCCTGTCCCCTTTTCCCTGTCCCCTTTTCCCTCTCTCCCTGTCCCCTTTTCCCTCTCCCTGTCCCCTTTTCCCTGTCCCCTTTTCCCTCTCCCTGTCCCCTTTTCCCTCTCCCTGTCCCCTTTTCCCTGTCTCCTTTTCCCTCTCCCTGTCCCCTTTTCCCTCTCCCCTTTTCCCTCTCCCTGTCCCCTTTTCCCTCTCCCCTTTTCCCTCTCCCTGTCCCCTTTTCCCTCTCCCTGTCCCCTTTTCCCTGTCCCCTTTTCCCTCTCCCTGTCTCCTTTTCCCTGTCTCCTTTTCCCTCTCCCCCTCTCCCCTTTTCCCTGTCCCTGTCCCCTTTTCCCTGTCCCCTTTTCCCTGTCCCTGTCCCCTTTTCCCTGTCCCCTTTTCCCTGTCCCTGTCCCCTTTTCCCTGTCCCCTTTTCCCTCTCCCTGTCCCCTTTTCCCTGTCCCCTTTTCCCTGTCCCCTTTTCCCTCTCCCTGTCCCCCCCGTCCCTTTTCCCGCCCCCGGCTCTGGCGGGAACGCCGCGCGCCCTCCCCGCCCCCTCCCCCCGCCCTGCCTACGTGCCGTTCCCCACGCGGCGCCGCGCGCGCCCCCCGGCCGCGGGCACGGCTCGCGCCGCACGTTCTCGGCCCCGCCCCGCCCACAGCGGGAGGGAGGCGGGGCGGGGCAGCGGCCAATGGCGGCGGGCGGCGCCGCGCCGGGAGCCAATGGGAGCGGGAGGTGAGGGGAAAGTCCCGCCCGGCCCCGACCCCGCGGGACGCTCATGGCGGCGGCGCGGCGCGGGCGGCGTCAGAGGCGGGCGGCGTTTCCCGCCGCGTGACTGAGGGCGGGCTGGGGCCTCGGCAGCCTCGGGTCTTCACCGCCCGCGGTTCTATAGGACCCTCAGTGCCCCGGTGCCCTCGGGTCTTCACCGCCCGCGGTTCTATAGCACCCTCAGTGCCCCGGTGCCCTCGGGTCTTCACCGCCCGCGGTTCTATAGCGCCCTCAGTGCCCCGGTGCCCTCGGGTCTTCACCGCCCGCGGTTCTATAGCGCCCTCAGTGCCCCGGTGCCCTCGGGTCTTCACCGCCCGCGGTTCTATAGCGCCCTCAGTGCCCCGGTGCCCTCGGGTCTTCACCGCCCGCGGTTCTATTGCACCCTCAGTGCCCCGGTGCCCTCGGGTCTTCACCGCCCGCGGTTCTATAGGACCCTCAGTGCCCCGGTGCCAACGGGTCTTCACCGCCCGCGGTTCTATAGCACCCTCAGTGCCCCGGTGCCCTCGGGTCTTCACCGCCCGCGGTTCTATAGGACCCTCAGTGCCCCGGTGCCCTCGGGTCTTCACCGCCCGCGGTTCTTCAGCGCCCTCAGTGCCCCGGTGCCAACGGGTCTTCACCGCCCGCGGTTCTATAGCACCCTCAGTGCCCCGGTGCCCTCGGGTCTTCACCGCCCGCGGTTCTATAGCACCCTCAGTGCCCCGGTGCCCTCGGGTCTTCACCGCCCGCGGTTCTATAGGACCCTCAATGCCCCGGTGCCCTCGGGTCTTCACCGCCCGCGGTTCTATAGCACCCTCAGTGCCCCGGTGCCCTCGGGTCTTCCCCGCCCGCGGTTCTATAGGACCCTCCTCAGTGCCCCGGTGCCCTCGGGTCTTCACCGCCCGCGGTTCTATAGGACCCTCAATGCCCCGGTGCCCTCGGGTCTTCACCGCCCGCGGTTCTATAGCACCCTCAGTGCCCCGGTGCCCTCGGGTCTTCCCCGCCCGCGGTTCTATAGGACCCTCCTCAGTGCCCCGGTGCCCTCGGGTCTTCACCGCCCGCGGTTCTATAGGACCCTCAGTGCCCCGGTGCCCTCGGGTCTTCACCGCCCGCGGTTCTTTGGTGCCCTCAGTGCCCTCAGCACTCCGAGTCCTTCAGCCCCCTCAGGCCTCCAGGCCCCTGAGCCCGCTCAGCCTTTCAGCGTTTTTAGTCCTCTCAGCCCTTCAGCCTCATCGTCGTCCTCAATCCTTCAGCCCCCCGCAGTCCCTTCTTCCCCTCGTCTCCCCTTCTTCCCTTCATCCCCCTCAGTCCCTTCATTTCCTCCTTCCCTTCATCCCTCAGTCCCTTCATTTCCTCCTTCCCCTCATCCCCCTCAGTCCCTTCATTTCCTCCTTCCCCTCATCCCTAAGTCCCTTCATTTCCTTCTTCCCTTCATCCCTCAGTCCCTTCATTTCCTCCTTCCCCTCATCCCCCTCAGTCCCTTCATTTCCTCCTTCCCTTCATCCCTCAGTCCCTTCATTTCCTCCTTCCCCTCATCCCTCAGTCCCTTCATTTCCTCCTTCCCTTCATCCCCCTCAGTCCCTTCATTTCCTCCTTCCCCTCATCCCTCAGTCCCTTCATTTCCTCCTTCCCCTCATCCCTCAGTCCCTTCATTTCCTCCTTCCCCTCATCCCTAAGTTCCTTCATTTCCTCCTTCCCCTCATCCCCCTCAGTCCCTTCATTTCCTCCTTCCCCTCATCCCTCAGTCCCTTCATTTCCTCCTTCCCCTCATCCCTCAGTCCCTTCATTTCCTCCTTCCCCTCATCCCTCAGTCCCTTCATTTCCTCCTTCCCCTCATCCCTCAGTCCCTTCATTTCCTCCTTCCCCTCATCCCTCAGTCCCTTCATTTCCTCCTTCCCCTCATCCCTCAGTTCCTTCATTTCCTCCTTCCCCTCATCCCCCTCAGTCCCTTCATTTCCTCCTTCCCCTCATCCCTCAGTCCCTTCATTTCCTCCTTCCCCTCATCCCTCAGTTCCTTCATTTCCTCCTTCCCCTCATCCCCCTCAGTCCCTTCATTTCCTCCTTCCCCTCATCCCTCAGTCCCTTCATTTCCTCCTTCCCCTCATCCCTCAGTCCCTTCATTTCCTCCTTCCCTTCATCCCCCTCAGTCCCTTCATTTCCTCCTTCCCCTCATCCCCCTCAGTCCCTTCATTTCCTTCTTCCCCTCATCCCCCTCAGTTCCTCAGTTTCCTTCATTCCCTTATTCCCCTCATCCTGCTCAATCCTTTTATCCC
Organism: Chamaea fasciata; assembly: GCF_029207755.1. Classification (NCBI taxonomy): domain Eukaryota; kingdom Metazoa; phylum Chordata; class Aves; order Passeriformes; family Sylviidae; genus Chamaea; species Chamaea fasciata. The sequence goes on along the minus strand of NW_027094973.1, from coordinate 4,113 downwards.
CTCAGTCCCTTCATTCCCTTGGCCCCTCAATTCCCTCTTTCCCCTCATTCCCCAAATCCCTTCGTTCCTCATTTCCCTCATCTCATCATTCCCCTCATTCCCTAATTCCCATCATCCCCTAATTCTTCTCATTCCATCATTCCTTCCTTCCCTCCTTCCCTTATTCTCCTCATTCCCTCATCTCCTAATTCCTCATCCTCCAATTCCCTAATTTCCCTAATTCCCTCATTTCCTAATTCCCCTCATTCCCTCATTCCTCTCATTCCCTCATCCCATCATTCCCCTCATTCCTCTCATTCCCTAATTCCCTCCTTTCCTCATTCTCCTCATCCCCTAATCCCTGAATCCCCCAATTCCCCTCATCCCCTAATTCCCCTCATCCCCTAATTCCCCTCATCCCCTAATTCCTGAATTCCTGAATTCTCTAATTCCCCTCATCCCCTACTTCCCTAATTCCCCTCATCCCCTCATCCCCTCATTCCCTAATTCCCCTCATTCCCCTCATCCCCTCATTCCCCTCGTTCTCCTCATCCCGTCGTTCCTGTCATTCCCTCATTTCCTCATCCCTGAATTCCCCAGTTTCCCTCCTCCCCCAATTTCCCTCCTCCCCCAATTCCCCTCATTCCCTAATTCCCCTCATCCCCTAATTCCTGAATTCTCTAATTCCCCTCATCCCCTAATTCCCCTCATTCCCTCATCCCCTCATCCCCTAATTCCTGAATTCCCCAATTTCCTTCATCCCCTCATTCCCTAATTCCCCTCATTCCCCTCGTTCTCCTCATCCCGTCGTTCCTGTCATTCCCTCATTTCCTCATCCCTGAATTCCCCCATTTCCCTCATCCCCTAATTCCCCATATCCCCTAATTCCTGGATTCCCCAATTTTCCTCATTCCCTCATTCCCCTCATTCCCTAATCCCTGAATTTCCCAATTTCCCTCATCCCCTAATTCCTGAATTCCCCCATTTCCCTCCTCCCCCAATTCCCCTAATCCCCTAATTCCCCTCATCCCCTAATTCCTGAATTCCCCAATTTCCCTCATCCCCTAATTTGCCTCATTCCCCTCATCCCCTCATTCCCCTCGTTCTCCTCATCCCGTCGTTCCTGTCATTCCCTCATTAACTCATCCCTGAATTCCCCTAATCCCCTAATTCCCCTCATTCCCTAATTCCCCTCATCCCCTAATTCCTGAATTCCTGAATTCTCCAATTCCCCTCATCCCCTAATTCCCTAATTCCCCTCATTCCCTAATTCCCCTCATCCCTGAATTCCCTAATTTCCTTCATCCCCTCATTCCCTAATTCCTGAATTCCCCAATTTCCCTCCTCCCCCAATTCCCCAATTCCCCTCATTCCCTCATTCCCTAATTCCCTCCTTTCCTCATTCCCCTCATTCCCTAATCCCTGAATCCCCCATTTCCCTCATCCCCTAATTCCCTCATTCCCCAATTTCCCTCATTCCCTCATTCCCTAATTCCCTCATTTCCTCATCCCCTCATTCCCCAATTTCCCTCATTCCCTCATTCCCTAATTCCCTCCTCCCCTCATTCCCCACCAATCCGGGCGTAAAACCCGCATCAGGCCCAGCTCTCCGGGCGGCCACCGCAGCTGGTTTCGTTTAAACTGTAAAATTGGGGAAAATTCGGGAAAATCCCGGGAAATCCCAGGAAACCCCAATCCCGCCTTTTCCTTTGGCCGTTTCTGGAAGTGAACCCGGGCCGAGCCCGCACCCCCCAGCACTTCCGGCGGCGTTCCTTCTTCTTCTCCTGGTTTTTTCTTTTCACGAAATCTTGGGATTTTCAGCGGCATGGGAGCCACGAGGAATAATTGCGTCAATTCCCACCTCATGGAATTCCAGAACGGTTCGGGAGGGACGCGTGGATCTCAAATCCCATCCCACCTCCAAAATCCAGGAATTTCCGATTTTTCCTTGGCCGCTCCCAGGGATTCTCTGGGAATTCCGGCCCAGCTGGGAATTCCTGCCCAAATCCCGTTTTTTTCCTCCTTTCCCAGGGAATTCCCTCCATTCCCAGCCCGGGATTGGATCCAGCCCCATCCCTCCGGGAAGGGATTTTGGGAATTCCCTGGGAATCTCAGGACTCCAGGCAGGATCTCCCTTCCCTTTTCCATCCCCAAATCCCATAAAAACCCCTCGGGATGGATCCTGAGTGTCCGTGATCCCGGAATCCCGCAATGGATCCACGGACCTTCAACCCCATCCCATTCCAACCCCCAAATCCTGGATTTCGAACTTCTCCTTGGCCATTCCTGGGGATTTTCTGGGAATTCCAGCCCAGCCGGGAATTCCTTCCCGAGCTCCCAAGAAATCCAACAAAATGCTGCGGATCTGAATCCCGAATCTTGGGAAATTCCCCCCAAATGTTGGAGAGTTTCCATCACTTGAGGAATTGTTTCCACTTCCCTCCTGTGGAATTCCCGGATTTCCTGGTTCCCCAGTTCTTTCCTTTATTCCCAAAGAAAAACCTTGGGAATTTTTTCCAGGTGTCCCTCCAGGATCCAGAGCTCAGTCCCTGCCAGGCTCTCGATGAAGGCGGAATTGATCTGGTTTGGGGTTAATAATAATCATTAATAATAATTAATATTAATAATTATCATTTATTAATAATCATTAGTTGTATTTTTTTCTATTTTAATGCAATTTTTTTGGCCAATAGTTTTATTTTTACCGTTGAAATTTTTATTATTCCTCTATTAGTATTCTAATTTTTAAAAAATTATTATATTTAATTATGTCATTATTGCGGTTAATGATGTATTTATTGATTACCTTATTAGTTATCATTTTACATCCTATTGTGCATCCCCCAGGCTCTTGATGAAAGGAGAATTTATTTTCGGTCTTATTAATAAGCTGGTATTAATTATTAATACGTATTAATAATATATATTATTAATTCTTACTCTTAATTCACTTATACATATTAATTTAATTGTTTGTTGTTTAATTATTATTTTTGTTATTATCTGTTATCTAATTTTTTTACTTACTCTTCTCGTTATTAATTATTATATTTAATTATATTATTTTTAATGTATTTATTAATTTATTATTTCAATGTTTATTAATTCACATGATTTATTGGTTTATTATTATTATTATTATTAATCATCTCCCTTATTGGCTTTGGGGACTTGACCAGGTTCGGGGGTTATTAATTATCCTTTTAAATCGATTTTATAATATTTCGTTCGGCTAATTTTTGTCTTCTGATTTTCATTTCTTTGATTTTATCGTCTGTTTATTTGCATATATTTACCTCCTTAATTATTGTGCGTTATGACTTCACGACGTGTGATTTCCAGAAGGATTATTTGGTTCTTTCATTGCGTTTCTTCCTTGATTTCAGAGGAGCTGGATTTAATTTTATTCGTTGCAATAATTATTTACATTTGCCGCCTCGCAGTTTCGGCGCTCCCGTCGCTGGTGGTTTTATGATACATTTATTCGTAGTTCATTCTTTGTAGATTTTCTCGTTTGCACATCGAAATGTTTGATTCCGTATTAATTTCTGCTTTTGTTATATATTTTTATCTTTTTTTATATCTATATTTTATTATTTTATAGCATTTCTTCTTTCCTGATGGATTTACCGTGTCTCGTTTGATTGATTTCGTTATTAATAATTTCCCCTTTCATTCTCTACTTCCTGTATTTTATTTATTTTAATAAATTTGTTGTTTTATAATTGTTATTTTACAATCATGTGATTTTATTTCATTATAACTCCACCTTACTCTTTTATCCTTCTACGCCGTTCTTTATTTTAAATATTTACCTCGTATTCAATTTTATTAACAATTATTTTATTCTGTGTCGTTTTACGTCATTTCCTGTTTTGTTCTATATTGACGACGCCTCATTTATTTTGCTTTCCTGATGATTTAATGATGTTTAATTGCATCTTTACTATATTTTGCTATTTCGTTATTATTTCATTTCATTATTATTTCAGATCCTTTGTTTTTTAACACTTTGGCTCCATTTTTTTATTTTTATCTGTATTACATCTTTTATTTTTTATCCTTTTATACCGTTATTGATTGGAAATCTATATTTTATATTCCATTTTATTATCCATTATTTTATTAGCCGTT
>NW_027094972.1:0-41336 GCF_029207755.1 Chamaea fasciata | reverse complement strand
GAAACTGGGAGTTACCGGGAGAGAGCTGGGGGGGGTACTGGGAGCACTGGGAGTTACTGGGAGGGCACTGAGAGTTACTGGCAAACTGGGAGTTACTGGGAGAGCCCTGGGGGGGGTACTGGGAGCACTGGGGAGGGCACTGGGAGTTACTGGGAGGGCACTGGGAGTTACTGAGAGCACTGGGAGGGCACTGGGAGTTACTGGGAGGGCACTGGGAGTTTACTGGGAGGGCACTGGGGCGTTACTGGGAGCACTGGGAGAGCACTGGGAGGGCACTGGGAGTTACTGGGAGGGCACTGGGAGTTACTGGGAGAGCCCTGGGGGGTACTGGGACCACTGGGAGGGCACTGGGAGTTACTGGGAGGGCACTGGGAGTTACTGGGAGAGCCCTGGGGGGGTACTGGGAGCACTGGGAGTTATTGGGAGGGCACTGGGGCGTTACTGGGAGCACTGGGAGGGCACTGGGAGGGCACTGGGAGCACTGGGGGGGTCCTGGGAGCTCTGGGTGGGGGGGAGGCACTGGGAAGGCACTGGGGCGTTACTGGGAGCACTGGGAGCGGCTGCAAGAGAAGGAGACAGGAGCACCGTTAGGTCACACCCGGGACACCGGGGGGGTTCCCAGGACCCCCCCGGACCCCCCCGGGACCCCCCCGGGACCCCCCCGGTCCGGTCCCGTTCAGGGCGCGGATTTCCGGGATGGGGGCGGGCCGGCGCTGAGTCACGGGGGGGGGAATTGGGGGGGGAGGGGAGCACCGGGAGGGTCCCGGGGGGGTCCGGGGGGGTCCCGGGGGTCCCGGGGGGGGGTTCGGTACCTGCGGGAGCGGCGCCGGTTCGGGTCCGAGCCCGGGAGCGGAACGGGGAAATGGGCGGGGCCACGCCCAGGGGCGGGGCCGGCAGCGGGAACCGCAGCGGGAACCGCCCGGGAGGGCGTGGCCTGCGGGGTGATAACGGAACACGCCCTGGGCGTGGCTGAGGCGGGGCGTGGCCCTAGAACGCATACCGGGGACCGCGGGGGCGTGGCCAACACTTTGAGTGACAGCAGCGCCCGCTCTTCGCTTCCAACGGAGCGGGCGTGGCTTACGCGTGAGTGACAGCTCGCCGGCCGCCCCGTACTGGGCGTGGTTATGCAGATTAGCGAATACCCTCGAAGGAGCCGTCGCGTGACGTCATCAACGCGCGCCGGGGAATTTGGGGGGGTCCTCCCCCTCCCCCCTGCCACGCCCTCTCCAAATTCGGAGCCCCCTCCCACTTTTAGAGTCCCCCTCCCCATTTTTCGGGTCCCTTTCCCAACTTTTGGGATCCCCCTCCCCATTTTTGGGGTCCCCCACCCCATTTTTGGGATCCCCCTCCCCATTTTTGGAATCCCCCTCCATTTTCGGCCTCCCCCACCCTATTTTTGGGATCCCCCTCCCCATTTTCGGCCTCCCCCACCCCATTTTTGGGATCCCCCACCCCATTTTTTGGGATCCCCCTCCCCATTTTCGGGGTCCCCTCCCCATTTTCGGGGTCCCCTCCCCATTTTCGGGGTCCCCCTCCCCATTTTCGGGGCCTCCTCGGGCGGTACAAAGGATTTTATTGGTGGCAGAAGCGGCTCCGGGGGGGCCCATGCGGCAGCGGGGGGGAGGGAAGGACATTTGGGGACATTTGGGGACATTTTGGGGACATTTTGGGGACATTAAAGCCACTGAGAGGAGCGCGGGGTGGGGGAGGGGCGGGGGGGACGTTATTGCTACTGCGGGGGGGGGGGAGGGGCGGCCAGGAGGGACCCTCTGGGACCCCCTCCCCCACTTCGGGGCCTTTTTTTGGGGAGGGGAAAAAAGAAAAAAAAAAAACACCCAAAAATTTTGGGATTTGGGATCCCCCCCAAAAAAATATTTTGGGAGTGGGCGTGGCATCGATTCCCAAAATAATCAATAAATTCCAGAACTTAGAACCCAAAATTTGGGATTTAGTCCCCAAAAATATTTCGGGAAGGGGCGTGGCATAAATCCCCAAACTTCTTCGAGAGGGAAAATTCGGGATTTGGGGATCCCCCCCCCCCCCAAAACAATATTTTGGGAAAGGGGCGTGGCATCGATTCCTTTAAAAAAAAAAAAAAATCAAAAATATTCGGAGTGATCAGCCCCAAAAATCGGGATTTGGTCCCCAAAAATATTCCGGGAAAGGGGCGTGGCCTCCACCCCCCTTCATTAGTGAATTAATTCATTAACAGGTTGCAGAGTGAACACCCCAAAATTTGGGGTGGGGGGTGGGGAAGGCGGGGGGGGGGGGGGCTGTGGTGGCTTATCCCCATCGCTGTTATCAGAGAACGACCCCCAAAATTTGGGGTCCGGCCCCTCCCCCATCGCTGTTATCGGCAGATTTGGGGCAAAATTTGGGGTTTTTTTTTGGGGGGGGAGGGTCTGAGGGGGGGGGGTTGGGGGGGATTTGACCCCTCCCCCACCTCGTTATCAGCAGATTTGGACCCCAAAATCGAGATTTGGGGGGGTCTGGGGGGGTCTGACCCCTCCCCCATCCCTGTTATCAACAGATTTGGCCCCAAAATCGGGGGGAGGGGCCACGCCCAAAGCCCCCCCCCCCCCCCGCCCCCCCATCAGTGCAGAAGGTTCCAGAACGAACAGCCCGGGGACAGGAGGGGACAGGAGGGGGACACCGGGGGGGGAGGGGGAGGGGGGGTGTCACATCACATCTCCCCGGGTGGGGGGAGGGGCACCAAGGCACTGGGTGGGGGAGGGGCGGCGGGGGCGGCGGCGGGGAGGGCAGGGGGGGAGGGGCGGGGTTAGGACTGCATCTCGGCCCGGAGCATCCACGGGAACCAGCAGCAGAACAGTAACCTGGGGACGGGGACAGCTTGGGGACACGGACGGGGACACCCCCCGGGGGACGGGGACAGCCCTCGGGGGACGGGGACACCCCCCGGGGACAGGGACACACCCCGGGGACAGGGACACCCCCTGGGGACGGGGGACACCCCCCTGGGGACGGGGACAGGGCACAGGGACACCCCCCTGGGGACAGGGACACCGCTGGGGACAGGGACACCCCCCTGGGGACAGGGACACCCCCTGGGGGACAGGGGACAGGGCACAGGGACACCCCCTGGGGACAGGGACACCCCCCGGGGACAGGGACACCCCCTGGGGACAGGGACACCCCCTGGGGACAGGGACAGGGCACAGGGACACCCCCTGGGGACAGGGACACCCCCTGGGGACAGGGACAGGGCACAGGGACACCCCCTGGGGACCAGGGACACCCCCCGGGGACAGGGACACCCCCCTGGGGACAGGGGACACCCCCTGGGGACAGGGACAGGGCACAGGGACACCCCCTGGGGACAGGGACACCCCCTGGGGACAGGGACAGGGCACAGGGACACCCCCTGGGGACAGGGACACCCCCTGGGGCACAGGGGACACACCCCTGGGGACAGGGACAGGGCACAGGGACACCCCCTGGGGACAGGGACACCCCCCGGGGACAGGGACACCCCCTGGGGACAGGGACACCCCCCCGGGGACAGGGACACCCCCCCGGGGACAGGGACACCCCCTGGGGACAGGGCACATGGACACCTCCCGGGGACAGGGACAGGGCACAGGGACACCCCCTGGGGGACGGGAACACCCCCTGGGGACAGGGACACCCCCCGGGAACGGGGACACCCCCTGGGGACAGGGACACCCCCCTGGGGACAGGGACACGCCCCTTGGGGGACAGGGCCACCCGCGGTGTCCCCACCTGGAGAAGGAGCTCTCGGACGTGATGTCCTTGGGGGTCCGCACGGCCGGGAAGTTGCGCTTGGGCTGTGACACTGCGGCGGACACCGAGGGGACACACGGGGGACATGGGGGGACATGGAGGGGGACACCCACGGGACACCCAGGGGACACGGGGGACACCATGGGACATGGAGGGGACACCCAGGGGACACGGGGGACATGGGGGACACATGGGACATGGAGGGGACACCCAGGGGACACGGGGGGACACATGGGACATGGAGGGGACACAGAGGGGACACCCAGGGGACACGGGGGGACACATGGGACATGGAGGGGGACACCCAGGGGACACGGGGGACACATGGGACATGGAGGGGACACAGAGGGGACACGCAGGGACATGACAGGGACAGAGTCACATCACCCTCAGCAGCCAGTCAGCAGTGCCAGACCTGCCCCGCCCACCTGTCAATCACTGCCACACCCACCTGTCAATCACTGCCACACCCACCAATCACGGCCCCACTCTGTCACTGCCCTGCCCACCTGTCAATTATTTCCACACCCAGCCCCACCCACCTGTCACTGTCCCGCCCTGTCACTGCCCCACCCACATGTCACTGTTCCGCCCACTTGTCAATCACTGCCCCGCCCAGCTGTCAATCACCGCCCCGCCCTGCCCCGCCCCCTCACCTGTGACCGGCTGTGCGTTCTTTTCAGAGGTGCCGTCCCCGGGCTCCTCCTTGGGACCCCCCACCCTGGGGGGGGGACACGGGGACAGGGTGTCACCACGGTGTCCCCTCAGTGACCCCTGCGTGACCTCACTGTCCCCCTTGCCCCAGTGTCCCCTCTGCACCCCCCATGTCCCCGTGTCCCCATGTCCCCCCGTGTCCCCGTGTCCCCCCGTGTCCTCATGACCCCCCCATGCCCCCTGGATGTCCTCATGTCCCCCCGTGTCCCTCCGTGTCCCCTGGTGTCCCCATGGCCCCATATCCCCGTGTCCCCCAGTGTCCCCCCACGTCCCCCCAGTGTCCCCATGTTCCCCCCAAGTCCCCACCATGTCCCCATATCCCCCCTCCGTGTCCCCCAGTGTCCCCATGCCCCCATATCCCCCCCCATGTCCCCTCGTGTCCCTGCCATGTGCCCCCGGTGTCCCAGTGTCCCCCAATGTCCCCACGTCCCCCCAATGTCACCATGTCCCCCCTGTGTCCCCATATCCCCCCAGTGTCCCCATGTCCCCCCGATGTCCCCATGTCCCCCCAGCGTCCCCACGTCCCCCGGTGTCCCCGCGGTGTCCTCGTGTCCCCCCGGTGTCCCCATGTCCCCCCAGTGTCCCCACATCCCCCAGTGTCCCCGCGGTGTCCCCGTGTCCCCCCGGTGTCCCCACGCCCCCCGGTGTCCCCCCGGTGTCCCCGTGTCCCCCCGGTGTCCCCTCGGTACCTCTGGACGCGGGAGGGCGGTGCGAAGACGCCGTGTTTGGGGGGGCAGGTGAAGTAACGCACCCCGAAGACGGAGCCGTCGTGTTTGCCCCCCGCGGAGTCCAGCTCCACCCCGAACCAGTACCCTGGGGACACCCGGGGGGACGTCAGGGGACAGCGGGGACACCCGGGGGACATCGGGGACATCGGGGATGTCAGGGGACATCAGGGGACATTGGGGATATCAGGGGACATTGGGGATATCAGGGGACATCAGGGGACATTGGGGACATCAGGGGACATCAGGGGGATTGGGGACATCAGGGGACATTGGGGATATCAGGGGACATTGGGGATATCAGGGGACATCAGGGGACATTGGGGATATCAGGGGACATCAGGGGGATTGGGGACATCAGGGACATTTGGGGACATCGGGGACATCAGGGGACATCGGGGATGTCAGGGGACATCAAGGGACATCGGGGGGATTGGGGACATCAGGGACATCAGGGGACATTGGGGACATCGGGGATATCAGGGGACATTGGGGACATCAGGGGACATTGGGGGACATCGGGGGGATTGGGGACATCGGGGACATTTGGGGACATCAGGGACATCAGGGGACATTGGGGATATCAGGGGACATTGGGGACATTGGGGATATCAGGGGACATTGGGGACATCAGGGACATCAGGGGACATTGGGGATATCAGGGGACATTGGGGACATCAGGGGGATTGGGGACATCGGGGACACTGAGGGATTAGGGGAGGACACAGCACAGGACACCGGGGCACCCGGGGGTCCCATGGGGGTCTTGGAGGGTCCCACCCCATCCCGGGGGTCCTGGGGGGGGGCGAGGGCGACTCAGGGGGTCCACCCCGGGCTGGGGGTCCCACCCCAGTGGTCCTGGGGGTCTCAGGGGCCCCACCCCAGTGGTCCTGGGGGTCCCACCCCGGGGGTCTCGGGGGTCCCACCCCGGGGGTCCCGGGGGTCTCAGGGGTCCCACCCCGGGGGTCTCAGGGGTCCCACCCCAGGGGTCTCAGGGGTCCCACCCCGGGGGTCTCAGGGGTCCCACCCCAGGGGTCTCAGGGGTCCCACCCCGGGGGTCTCAGGGGTCCCACCCTGGGGGTCCTGGGGGTCCCACCCCGGGGGTCTCAGGGGTCCCACCCCGGGGGTCTCAGGGGTCCCACCCCAGTGGTCCCGGGGGTCTCAGGGGTCCCACCCCGGGGGTCCTGGGGGTCCCACCCCGGGGGTCTCAGGGGTCCCACCCCAGGGGTCTCAGGGGTCCCACCCCGGGGGTCCCGGGGGTCTCAGGGGTCCCACCCCGGGGGTCTCAGGGGTCCCACCCCAGTGGTCCCGGGGGTCTCAGGGATCCCACCCCGGGGGTCTCGGGGGTCCCACCCCGGGGTCTCAGGGGTCCCACCCCGGGGGTCCCGGGGGTCCCGGGGGTCCCGGGCTCACCGGGGGCGAAGTCGGTGCGTCCGTAGAAGCGGCGCCCGGCCCTGGCGCTGTCCGGCCACCAGCACCGCGTCCCCCGGCGCCACCCGCCGGCCCTCGCGGTCCAGCCACGCCCCCGCCCGCTTCCGGGAGGCTGCGGGGGGGCGGAGCCACCACGCCATGACACGCCCATTGCATCCCAGCCGCGCCCATCGCGGCCACACCCATCCCAGTCACGCCCCCCGCCCACTCCCGAGAGGCTGCAGGGGTGGAGAGACCACGCCCTGACACGCCTGGCCACGCCCACCACCCCTCCCAGACACGCCCTGTCACGCCCCCTTCTGGGAGGCAGTGGGGGCGGAGAGACCACGCCCTGACACGCCCATCCCAGCCACGCCCATCCCGGCCACACCCACTCCTCGGGGGAATTTTGGGAAACCCCGATTTGGGGGAGGGGGTCAGGGTGACCCCAGAATTTTGGGGGAGTGGGGGGCGGGGGGTCCGTACCTCTCTTGTCCTTGCGGGACTTGTGGGGGGCTCGGGCCGGGGGTCCCGGGGGGCTCGGGGGGGGCGACGGCGCCGGGGGCTGCTCCTCGGCCTTGGAGATCTTGGACACCGAGGCGAAGATGCCTGCGGCCGGTACGGACCAGTATGAACCAGTATGGACCAGTATGGACCAGTATGGACCAGTACGGACCAGTACGGACCAGTATGGGCCAGCCCAACCCAGCAACAGGGAGGGCCCAGGGGTCCCGGGGGTCTCAGGGGGTCCCAGGGGTTCTTGGGGGGTCTCAGGGGGTCTCAGGGAGTCCCAGGGGGTCCCAGGGGTTCCCAGGGGTTCCCAGGGGGTCCCTGAGGGTCTCAGGGGGTCCCAGGGGTTCTTGGAGGGTCCCGGGGGTCTCAGGGAATCCCAGGGGGTCCCTGGGGGTCCCAGGGGTTCCCAGGGGGTCCCTGAGGGTCTCAGGGGGTCCCAGGGGTTCTTGGAGGGTCCCGGGGGTCTCAGGGAGTCCCAGGGGGTCCCTGGGGGTTTCAGGGGTTCCCAGGGGGGTCCAAGGGGTTCTCGGGGGGTCCTGGGGGGTTCCCGGGGGTCTCAGAGGGTCCCAGGGGGGTCTCAGAAGGGTCTCAGGAGGTCCTGGGGAGGTCCCAGGGGGGTCCCAGAAGGGTCTCAGGGGTTTGCAGGGGGTCCCAAGGGGGTCCCAGGAATTTCAGAGGGTCCGGGGGGTCTCAGGGGGTCCCAGTGTGGTCCCAGGGGTCTCAGAGGGTCCCGGGGGTCTCAGGGGGGTCCCAGTGTGGTCCCAGGGGTCTCAGGGAATCTCAGGGGGTCTCAGGAGGGTTTCAGAGGTTCTCAGGGATCCCAGGAAGTCCCAGTAGGTCCTGAGGGGGTCCCAGGGGGTCCCAGGGGGGTCCCAGGGGGTCTCAGGGGGTCTCAGGGGGTCCCGGGGGGTCCCGGGGGTCCCGTACCCTGTTTGGGGGGGCAGATGAAGTACCGCACCCCCCCCACGCTGCCGTCGTTCTTCCCCTCGGGCTCGTCCAGCTCCACGCCGGCCCACTGACCGCTGGCGAAGGCCGTGGTGCCGCAGAACCGCAGTGTCCCCACCTGGGGGACACGGGGACACCGCGGTGACACCTGAACCTCCCGAAACCCCACCTGAAAACACCCCAAAACATCCCCCAAAAAACCCTGAACCCAAAAAAAACCCCCAAATCCCAAAATCTTCCTGGAGTCCCAGTAAAGGTGATGGTGCTGCAGAACCGCAGTGTCCCCACCTGGGGACATCGGGACACCGCGGTGACACCTGAACCGCCCGAAACCCCACCTGAAAACACCCCAAAACATCCCCCCAAAAAACCCCGAACCCAAAAAAAACCCCAAATCCCAAAATCTTCCTCGGAGTTCCAGTAAAGGTGATGGTGCCGGCGGAACCGCAGCGTCCCCACCTGGGGACACGGGGACACCGCGGTGACACCTGAACCGCCCGAAACCCCACCTGAAAACACCCCAAAACATCCCCCCAAAAAACCCTGAACCCAAAAAAAACCCCCAAATCCCAAAATCTTCCTGGAGTCCCAGTAAAGGTGATGGTGCTGCAGAACCGCAGTGTCCCCACCTGGGGACATCGGGACACCGCGGGTGACACCTGAACCCCCCGAAACTCCACCTGAAAACACCCCAAAACATCCCCCAAAAAACCCTGAACCCAAAAAAAACCCCAAATCCCAAAATCTTCCTCCGGAGTTCCAGTAAAGGTGATGGTGCCGCAGAACCGCAGCGTCCCCACCTGGGGACACGGGGACACCGCGGTGACACCTGAACCCCCCCGAAACTCCACCTGAAAACACCCCAAAACATCCCCCCAAAAAACCCCAAACCCAAAAAAACCCCCAAATCCCAAAAATCTTCCTCCCCCGCGGAGTTCCAGTAAAGGTGATGGTGCCGCAGAAACCGCCAGCGTCCCCACCTGGGGACACGGGGGACACCGCGGTGACACCTGAACCGCCCGAAACCCCACCTGAAAACACCCCAAAACATCCCCCCAAAAAACCCCAAACCCAAAAAAACCCCAAATCCCAAAATCTTCCTCCGGAGTTCCAGTAAAGGTGATGGTGCCACGGAACCGCAGCGTCCCCACCTGGGGACACGGGGACACCGCGGTGACACCTGAACCCCCCGAAAACATCCCCTATTTGACACAGGGTGACACAGGTGACACAGGTGACACAGGTGACACAGGGTGGGTTTGGGGTGGGTTTAGGATGACACAGGTGACACAGGTGACACAGGATGTGTCTGGGCTCACACAGGGGATGTTTGGGGTGACACAGGATGGATTTAGGGTGGGTTTGGGGGTGACACAGGATGGATTTGGGGTGGTTTTAGGATGACACAGGTGACACAGGTGACACAGGGGACGTTCATGGTGGGTTTATGATGACACAGGTGACACAGGGATGACACAGGTGACACAGGTGACACAGGATGTGTCTGGGCTCACACAGGGGATGTTTGGGGTGACACAGGATGGATTTAGGGTGGGTTTGGGGGTGACACAGGATGGATTTGGGGTGGTTTTAGGATGACACAGGTGACACAGGTGACACAGGGGACGTTCATGGTGGGTTTATGATGACACAGGTGACACAGGGATGACACAGGTGACACAGGTGACACAGGATGGGTCTGGGCTCACACAGGGGATGTTTGGGGTGACACAGGATGGATTTAGGGTGGGTTTGGGGTGACACAGGATGGCTTTGGGGTGGGTTTAGGATGACACAGGTGACACAGGGATGACACAGGTGACACAGGTGACACAGGCGACACCGAGGCCCCACCTTCCCGCTGTCCAGGCGCACCCTGTCGCCGAGCTGCAGCCCCAGGCAGAGCAGCATGAGGGTCCCGGGCAGGTTGTCGTAGTTGGGCAGGGTGACGCGGGGCAGGCTGCAGCTCAGCGGCACGGCGTCCAGCAGCAGCCGCCGCAGCTCCCGCGCCGCCTCGGCCGCCTCCGCCCTGTCCAGGGCCATGTCCGTGGGGTCCGGGACCACCTCGGCCGCCACCTGGCCCTTGCTGTTCTGGGGTGGGTGGGACGGGGGGGACAATTTGGGCCGTGGGCTCGGGGGTTTCCCGAGGGAAGCCCGGCACGTTTTCGGGGATCACCCAAATGGGGTTTTGGTGGGTTTTTTTTTTTTTTTTTGGTTTTGGTGGCATCGAAACGCATCAGGAAATCCCAGGAGCCCCCCAAAAATCCCTCAGGATCCCCCAAAACCCCCTCAGAAAACCCCACGGTGTCACCGGGAGCCCCCAAATCCCCCTCAGAAAACCCCACTCTGTCACCGGGACCCCCCAAAACCCCTCAGGACCCCCCAAATCCCCCTCCGAAAACCCCACTGTGTCACCGAGACCCCCCAAACCCCCTCAGAAAATCCCACTGTGTCCCCAGGACGCCCCCAAATCCCCCCAAATGCCCCCAAATGCCCCCAAATCCCAAATCCCCGATCTCCCCCACCCCCAAAGCCCCCCCAAAGCCCCCCAAACCCCCCGATTCGGGGTACCCTGAGGGCGGGGTCGGCGCCGTGCTCCAGCAGGCAGCGCACGGCCCCAAACCCCAAATCCCCCAAATCCCCCAAATCCCCCCAAATCCCAAACCCCCGAATTCCCCCGAGCCCCCCACACCCCAAATCCCCCCAAATCCCAAATCCCCGAATTCCCTCGAGCCCCCCACACCCCAAATCCCCCCAAATCCCAAATCCCCGAATTCCCCCGAGCCCCCCACACCCCAAATCCCCCCAAATCCCAAATCCCCGAATTCCCCCGAGCCCCCCACACCCCAAACCCCCCCAAAGCCCCCCCCCAAAGCCCCCCAAACCCCCTGATTCGGCGGGGTCGGCGCCGTGCTCCAGCAGGCAGCGCACGGCCCCAAACCCCAAATCCCCCAAATCCCCCCAAATGCCCCCAAATCCCAAATCCCCGATCTCCCCCACCCCCAAAGCCCCCCCAAAGCCCCCCAGACCCCCCGATTCGGGGTACCCTGAGGGCGGGGTCGGCGCCGTGCTCCAGCAGGCAGCGCACGGCCCCCAGGCACAGGTTGGAGGCCGCGATGTGCAGCGCGGTGCCGTGGCTGAAATCGCTGCAGGTCGAGTGCAGCACTGCGAATTTACGGGGGAAACTGAGGCACGGGGCATCCCCCCCCCCAAAAAAAAACCACGGGGATCCCAAAAATCCCGGGGGAGGAGGAGGGGGGTGGGAAAAAAATCCCGGGAAGGGAAACTGAGGCACGGGAAGGGAGGGGACTTCAAAAATATCAAAAAATTACCAAAGTCAGAGGGGGAAACTGAGGCAAGGAGGGCGGGGGGGCACCCCAAAAATCCCGGGGGGGGAATTCCTAAAAATACCGGGGGATCCCCCCCCCCCCAAAAAAAAATCCAGGGGAACCCAAAAATCCCGGGGGGATCCCCAAAAATCCCGGGGGGTGCAAAAAAATCCCGGGGGGGGGTTCCCAAAAAATCCCGGGGGGGGGTCCCAAAAAATCCCGGGGGAAACTGAGGCACGGGGGAGGGAACCCGAAAATGACAGAGGGAGGGGTGGCACCGTCCCTTCCCTCCCTGGGGGGGTTTGGGGTGTCCCTGTCGCGACTGGGGGGGGTCCCCTGACATTTTGGGGGTGGGAGGGGGTCAATCCCAATTTTGGGGTCCCGGGTCGGGGACATCGCAGGGGGCGGTGCCCAAACCCTCAGCGCCCCGCCCACCCCTGGGGGTTTTGGGGTCCCGGTCGCGATTGGGGGGGCTCAGTCGCGATTCGGGGGGACAAACCCCTATTTTGGGGGGGGTTCAATCCCAGTTTTGGGGTCCTGGGTGGGGCTGAACTCGGGGACAGCAAAGGGGCGTTCCCCAAACCCTCGATGCCCCGCCCACCCCGGGGGGTCTGTGGCGCCTGTCGCCATCGGGGCGGGTCAATCGCGATCGGGGGGGCTCAGTCGCGATCCGGGGGGGCTCCCCACGCCCACCTCGGGGGGCGGCGGCCCGCAGCAGGGTGCGGATGAGCTCGGGCACGTCGAAATAGGCGGCGTAGTGCAGCGCGTTCATGTGCGTCCAGCGGCTGCGCAGCCCCGCGTCCCCGCCCAGCGCCAGCAGCCGCGTGGACAGACGGACAGCGGCCGCGGGGTCACCTGCGGGGGGACAGGGGGCAGCTGGGGACACCTGGGGACACCTGGGGACACCTGGGGACACCTGGGGACACGGGGGGACATGGCCAAAGACAGGGACACCCCGCTCGGACAGACGGACAGCGGCCGCGGGGTCACCTGCGGGGGGACAGGGGACAGCTGGGGACACCTGGGGACACGGGGGGACACCTGGGGACATGGGGGGACACCTGGGGACACCTGGGGACACCTGTGGACACGGGGGGACATGGCGAAAGACAGGGACACCCCGCTCGGACAGACGGACAGCGGCCGCGGGGTCACCTGCGGGGGGACAGGGGACAGCTGGGGACACCTGGGGACAGGTGGGGACACGGGGGGACACCTGGGGACACCTGGGGACACGGGGGGACATGGCCAAAGACAGGGACACCCCGCTCGGACAGACGGACGGCGGCCGCGGGGTCACCTGCGGGGGGACAGGGGACACCTGGGGACACCTGGGGACACGGGGGGACACCTGGGGAAAGGTGGGGACACCTTGGGGACACCTTGGGGGACAGGTTGGGGACACGGGTGTCACCCACCCACGCCGTGGGCGCCGGCCTTGCAGGCGTAGTGCAGCAGCGTCATGTCCGTCAGTCCGTCCCGGTCGTCCACGTGGCAGCCGCGGCGCAGGATCTGCACGGGGACAGCGGCGACATGGCGGGGACACGGCGGGGACACCGCGGGGACACCGGGGACACCACAGGGACACCGCGGGGACACCCCAGGGACACCGGGGACATCCCAGTGCCACCAGAGACATCACAGGGACACCGCGGGGACACCCCGGGGACACCGGGGACATCCCAGTGCCACCAGAGACATCACAGGGACACCGCGGGGACACCCCGGGGACACCGGGGACATCCCAGTGCCACCAGAGACATCACAGGGACACCGCGGGGACACCCCGGGGACACCGGGGACATCCCAGTGCCACCAGAGACATCACAGGGACACCGCGGGGACACCCCGGGGACACCCCAGGGACACTCCAGGGACACCAGTGTCACCAGTGCCACCCCAGTGACCCCACAGAATCCCCCAAATCCCCCTCAGGACCCCGCAAACCCCCTCAGAATCCCCCCAAACCGCCCCCATGACCCCCCAAACCTCCCCCACGACCCCCCAAATCCCCCCCAGACCCTCCCAAGACCCCCTAAACCACCCCCACGACTCCCCAAAACTCCCCCACAACCCCCCAAACCACCCCACGACCCCCCAAACCTCCCCCACGACCCCCCAAATCCCCCCAGACCCTCCCAAGACCCCCCAAACCTCCCCCACGACCCCCCAAATCCCCCCCAGACCCTCCCAAGACCCCCCAAACCTCCCCCACGACCCCCCCAAACCGCCCCCATGACCCCCCCAAACCACCCCCACGACCCCCCAAACCTCCCCCACGACCCCCCAAATCCCCCCCAGACCCTCCCAAGACCCCCCAAACCTCCCCCACGACCCCCCAAATCCCCCCCAGACCGTCCCAAGGCCCCCCAAACCACCCCCACGACCCCCCAAACCTCCCCCACGACCCCCCAAATCCCCCCAGACCCTCCCAAGACCCCCCAAACCTCCCCCACGACCCCCCCAAATCCCCCCAGACCCTCCCAAGACCCCCTAAACCACCCCCACGACCCCTCAAACCTCCCCCACGGCCCCCCAAATCCCCCCAGACCCTCCCAAGACCCCCCAAACCTCCCCCACGACTCCCCAAATCCCCCCCAGGACCCCCCAAACCTCCCCCACGGCCCCCCAAATCCCCCCCCACGGCCCCCCAAATCCCCCCCCACGACCCCCCAGCCCCGCCGCCCGCCCCGGGCCCACCTCGTTGCCGATGACGTCGACGCTGTGCTGCACCTGCGGCACCCACTGGCGCAGGATGGCGAAGAGCTGCGGCACCGTGGTGCGGGGGTCCAGCAGGATCTCCCGGCACGCCGCGTCGTTGGGGTCGAAGAAGGTGAAGGCTGGGGAGGGGGGGGACACGGGGGACACCGGGGGGGGGGACACATTGTGGGGGGGGGGGTCACACCCCAGTGATGCTCAGCCCCGGGTCAGGGAGTAGAGAAACTTCCCCGGGCAGTTTTGGGGGGTCCTTTGTGCCCTGGGGGGGTCCCTGTCACCTCAGGGGTGTCACTGTCACCTCACGGGTGTCCCTGTCCCCTGTGGGTGGTCCCTGTCCCCTGGGGGGGGGGGGGGGTCCCTTTTTGGGGAGTTCCATGATCCCTGGGAGGGGTGGGGGGAGGTCCCTGTGTCCTGGGGGGGACAGGGGACACAGGGGACATGTGTGTCCCCTCCCCCAGTGTCACCCAGTGCCCCCCCCCCCCCCCCGCCCAGTGTCACCGGTGTCACCCAGTGCCCCCCAAGGACCGTCCCTGGTGCTCCCAGTGCTCCCAGTTCCCCCCCCCCGGCCACGGCACCTGCCTGTTGCCTACAGCCCCTCGATCCTCTGGGACCCCCAAATCCTCCCCACATTCACCTCAGGACCCCCAAATCCACCTCAGGACCCCTAAACACCCCCAAATCCACCCCAGGACCCCCCAAATCCACCTCAGGACCCCCAAATCCCCCCAAATTCAACTCAGGACCCCCAAACACCCCCAAATCCACCCCAGGACCCCCCAAATCCACCTCAGGACCCCCAAATCCCCCCAAATTCAACTCAGGACCCCCAAACACCCCCAAATCCACCCCAGGACCCCCCCAAATCCATCTCAGGACCCCCAAATCCCCCCAAATCCACCTCAGGACCCCCAAACACCCCCAAATCCACCCCAGGACCCCCCAAATCCAACTCAGGACCCCCAAATCCCCCCAAATTCAACTCAGGACCCCCAAACACCCCCAAATCCACCCCAGGACCCCCCAAATCCACCTCAGGACCCCCAAATCCCCCCAAATTCACCTCAGGACCCCCAAACACCCCCAAATCCACCCCAGGACCCCCCAAATCCACCTCAGGACCCCCAAATCCCCCCAAATTCACCTCAGGACCCCCCAAACATCCCCAAATTCACCTCAGGACCCCCCATACACCCCACAATCCACCTCAGGACCCCCCAAACATCCCCAAATTCACCTCAGGACCCCCCATACACCCCACAATCCACCTCAGGACCCCCCAAACCCACTTCAGGATCCCCCAAATCCCCCCCAAATTCACCTCAGGACCCCCCAAACACCCCTAAATCCACCTCAGGACTCCCCAAACCCACTTCAGGACCCCCAAATTCACCTCAGGACCCCCAAATCCCCCCCAAACCCACCTCAGGACTCCCAAACCCACCTCAGGACCCCCCAAACCCTGCCAGCAACCCCCCAAAGCCCCCCAGAAACCCCCAAATCTCCCTCAGGAACCCCCCAAATCTCCCTCAGGACCCCCCAAAATCTCCCCCAGGACCCTTCCAATTCCCCCCCGCCCCCAGGATCGCCCCATAACCCCCAAATCCCCCCCAACCCCCCCCCCCCGGACCCCTTTTTTTGGGGGTGTCCCTGTCCCCTGGGGGGTGTCCCTGTCCCCTGGGGGTGTCCCTTTGTGGGGAGGGGTCTCACCGTAGTCCTTGGGCAGGGGGGCGGGGGCGGCGGGATGAACCATCGGCTTCTTGCGCCGCTCCACCACCGGGCTGGGGGGGTCGGGGGGCGGCGTGCCCCCCGCCGGGGGGTCCCCCCCGCGCTCCTTGGTCATGGCGAGGCCTGGGGGGGGACACGGGGGGATTGGGGGGGGGTTTGGGGGGGCTGGACCCCTCCCCGCGGCCTGCCGGGGGTCCGGGGATGGGGGACACCGGGAATGGGGAGGGGTCACTGGGATGGGGAGGGGGATACTGGGAATGGGGAGGGGTCACTGGGATGGGGAGGGGTCACTGGGATGGGGAGGGGACACTGGGAATGGGGAGGGGGACACTGGGAATGGGGAGGGGGATCAGGAATGGGGAGGGGGACACTGGGATGGGGAGGGGGACACTGGGAATGGGGAGGGGGATACTGGGAATGGGGAGGGGACACTGGGAATGGGGAGGGGGATGCGGGGAATGGGGAGGGGACACTGGGATGGGGAGGGGGATACTGGGAATGGGGAGGGGTCACTGGGATGGGGAGGGGTCACTGGGATGGGGAGGGGGATACTGGGAATGGGCAGGGGACACTGGGATGGGGAGGGGTCACTGGGATGGGGAGGGGGATCGGGAATGGGGAGGGCACACTGGGAATGGGGAGGGGGACACTGGGATGGGGAGCGGGACACTGGGATGGGGAGGGGGACACTGGGATGGGGAGAGGGATACTGGGAATGGGGAGGGGACACTGGGAATGGGGAGGGGTCACTGGGATGGGGAGGGGCACACTGGGATTGGGGAGGGGACACTGGGATGGGGAGGGGGACACTGGGATGGGGAGGGGTCACTGGGATTGGGGAGGGGACACTGGGATGGGGAGGGGGATCGGGAATGGGGAGGGGACACTGGGATGGGGAGGGGGATACTGGGATGGGGAGAGGGATACTGGGAATGGGGAGGGGGATCAGGAATGGGGAGGGGGATACTGGGAATGGGGAGGGGGATACTGGGATGGGGAGGGGGACACTGGGATGGGGAGGGGGATCGGGAATGGGGAGGGGGACGCCGGGATGTGACACCGGGAACGGGGAGGGGGCAGCGGGAATTGGGATGGGGGATCGGGAATTCGGGATGCTGGGAGGGACCGGGATGAAGGGAGGGCCTGGCTGGGGGTCCCCGGGATGGGGAGGGGTCCCCGAGATTGTGGATGTGTCCCCGGGAATGAGGAGGGGTCCCCGGGATGCCGAGGGGGCCGGGATGGGGAGGGGGCCCCGGGATGCAGGGGAGGACCGGGATGCCGGGAGGGATGAGGATGGGGGGGCACTGGGATG
Organism: Chamaea fasciata; assembly: GCF_029207755.1. Lineage (NCBI taxonomy): Eukaryota > Metazoa > Chordata > Aves > Passeriformes > Sylviidae > Chamaea > Chamaea fasciata. Next base: position 24,183 of record NW_027094972.1, on the reverse strand, counting down.
AACGGGGGGGATTCTCGGGGCTCCCCGGGATGGGGAGGGGTCCCCGGGAATGCCGATGTGACCCCGATAACGGGGAGGGGTCCCCGGGCTGCGGCGGGGCCGGGCCGGGCCCGAGGGATGCGCAGCCGGGGATGGCGGGGCCGGGACCGGGGCGGGGCCGGGGCTGAAGGACCGGGGGACACCGGGACCGACCCCCCCCGCCCCCCCCCCGGGGGTGGTACCGGCACCGACCCCCCCCCAAATTCCATCGCCCCCCCCTCCCCCCCCCTCCCCAAGCGGTACCTGCGGGTCCGCGGCCGCGGGATGGGCCCGGCGCAGTGCGCGTGCGCGGCCGCCAGGGGGCGGGGGGCGACAGGGGCGGGGCCTGGGCGGGGGGCGGGGCCACGGGGGGCTATGGGGGATATGGGGGATATGGGGGATATGGAGGATATGGGGGATATGGGGGATATAGGGGCTATAGGGGATATAGGGGGATATGGGGGATATAGGGAATATGGGGAATAGGGGGGATATAGGGGGATATGGGGGATATAGGGAATAGGGGGCTATGGGGGATATGGGGTATCGGGGGATATGGGCGGTATATGGGCTATGGGGAGTGAGGGGTGTGGGGGGCTATAGGGGCTATGGGGGCTATAGGGGCTATGGGGGATATAGGGGCTATGGGGGCTATGGGGACTATAGGGGCTATAGGGGATATAGGGGCTATAGGGGCTATGGGGCCTATAGGGGCTATAGGGGATATAGGGGCTATAGGGGCTATGGGGACTATAGGGGCTATAGGGGATATAGAGAATATAGGGGCTATGGGGGGCTATGGGCGCTATAGGGGGTATAGGGGCTATAGGGGCTATAGGGGCTATAGGGGCTATGGGGGATATAAGGGATATAGGGGCTATGAGAACTATAGGGCCTATAGGGGATATAGGGGCTATGGGGGATATAGGGGCTATAGGGGCTATAGGGGGTATAGGGGCTATAGGGGGTATAGGGGCTATGGGGGATATAGGGGCTATAGGGGCTATAGGGGCTATGGGGGCTATAGGGGCTATGAGGACTATAGGGCCTATAGGGGATATAGGGGCTATGGGGGATATAGGGGCTATAGGGGCTATAGGGGGTATGGGGGCTATAGGGGGTATAGGGGCTATGGGGGCTATAGGGGCTATGGGGGATATAGGGGCTATAGGGGCTATAGAGGCTATGGGGGCTATGGGGGGCTATGGGCGCTATAGGGGCTATGGGGGGCTATGGGCCCTATAGGGGCTATAGAGGATATAGGAGCTATGGGTGATATAGAGGCTATAGAGGATATAGGGGCTATGGGGGCTATAGGGGCTATGGGGGCTATAGGGGATATAGGGGAAATAGCTGAGGGGGTTTTGGATCCTTTCAAGGAGATTTGGGATCCTTTCCAGGGAGTTCGGAGCCCTCCGAGGAGATTTGGGATCCTTTCCAAGGGATTTGGGATCCTTTCCAGGGGGCTTGGAACCCTCTGAGAGGGTTTGGGATCCTTTCCAAGGGGTTTCAAATCCCTCCGAGGGGATTTTGGGTCCTTTCGACGGGATTTTGGGTCCTTTCAACGGGATTTTGGAACCTTTCAATGGGATTTTGGCTCCTTTCCATGGGATTTTGGATGCATCCGAGACGCTTCCAGACCCTTCCCCAGGGGATTTTGGATCCACCCTGAGGAGTTTTGGGCCCTTCAGCCCCTCCTGAGGAGGCTTCGGATCTCTCCGAGGGGCTTCGGGCTCTTCCGGGAGGGTTTCGAGCCCCTCCGATGGGACTCACAGCCCTCAGAGTAGGCGGCCACTCCATCCGTGGGGGTTTTGGGCCCATCCAAGTGGATTTTGGGTCCATCCGAGGGGGTTTGGGGTTCTCCTGACGTGGTTTCGGGTTGTTCGGATGCGGTTTTGGGGTCACCCGATGCGAGTTTGGGTCCATCCGAGGAGGTTTCGCGTTATTTCCGAGGGAATTTCGAGCCCTTTCAACGGGATTTCGGGGCATTCCGATGTGATTTTTGGGTCATTCTGATGCGATTTTGGGGTGTTCCGCTGTGATTTTGGGGTGTTCCCATGTGACTTTGGGGTGTTCCGATGCGATTTTGGGGTGTTCCGCTGTGACTTTGGGGTGTTCCGCTGTGATTTTGGGGTGTTCCCATGTGACTTTGGGGTGTCCCGCTGTGATTTTGGGGTGTCCCCATGTGACTTTGGGGTGTTCCGCTGTGATTTTGGGGTGTCCCGATGTGATTTTGGGGTGTCCCGCTGTGATTTTGGGGTGTCCCCATGTGACTTTGGGGTGTTCCGCTGTGATTTTTGGGTGTTTCGATGTGATTTTGGGGTGTCCCGCTGTGATTTTGGGGTGTTCCCATGTGACTTTGGGGTGTCCCGCTGCGATTTTGGGGTGTCCCGCTGTGATTTTGGGGTGTCCCGATGCGATTTTGGGGTGTCCCGCTGTGATTTTGGGATGTCCCCATGTGATTTTGGGGTGTTCCGCTGCGATTTTGGGGTGTCCCGCTGTGATTTTGGGGTGTCCCGATGCGATTTTGGGGTGTTCCGCTGTGATTTTGGGGTGTTTCGATGTGATTTTGGGGTGTCCCGCTGTGATTTTGGGGTGTCCCCATGTGACTTTGGGGTGTCCCGATGTGATTTTGGGGTGTTCCCATGTGATTTTGGGGTGTCCCCATGTGATTTTGGGGTGTCCCGCTGTGATTTTGGGGTGTCCCGATGCGATTTTGGGGTGTCCCGCTGTGATTTTGGGGTGTTCCGCTGTGATTTTGGGGTGTTCCGCTGTGATTTTGGGTTGTCCCGATGTGATTTTGGGGTGTCCCGCTGTGACTTTGGGGTGTCCCGATGTGATTTTGGGGTGTTCCGCTGTGATTTTGGGGTGTCCCCATGTGATTTTGGGGTGTTCCGCTGTGATTTTGGGGTGTCCCGATGTGACTTTGGGGTGTCCCGATGTGATTTTGGGGTGTTCCCATGTGATTTTGGGGTGTCCCCATGTGATTTTGGGGTGTTCCGCTGTGATTTTGGGGTGTTTCGATGTGATTTTGGGGTGTCCCGCTGTGACTTTGGGGTGTTCCGCTGTGATTTTGGGGTGTCCCGATGTGATTTTGGGGTGTTCCGCTGTGATTTTGGGGTGTTCCGCTGTGATTTTGGGGTGTCCCGATGTGATTTTGGGGTCACTCCCAGAGGTTTCGGACCCGTCCGACGCTGGCGGGCGGGGGGGGGCGGGACCAGCGCAGGCGCTCCGCTCTCCCATTGGCTGAGAGGAGTGACTGGCGGCGGCGCTCCGCTCTCCTATTGGCTGAGCGGCTTCAAGAAACTTCTGGAGGTTTCGGGGGGGCTCCAGGGTGGGATTTGGGGCGCTCTGAACTGGGATGGGGGGGGGGGGGAGATTTTGGGATGCCCGGGGGAGGTTTGGGGTGTCCAAGGAGGATTTTGGGGTCCCCGGGGGAGGTTTGGGGTGTCCAATAAGGATTTTGGGGTCCCCGGGGGAGGTTTGGGGTGCCCAGGGTGGGGTTTGGGGTCCCTGGGTGAGATTTTGGGGGTCCCCAAGGAGGATTTTGGGGTCCCCGAGGGAAGTTTGGGGTATCCAGGAAGGATTTTGGGGTCCCCGGGGGACGTTTGGGGCGTTCAAGGAGGATTTTGGGGTCCCTGGGTGAGGTTTTGGGGGTCCCCAAGGAGGATTTTGGGGTCCCCGGGGGAGGTTTGGGGGGTCCCGGGGTGGGGTTTGGGGTCCCTGGGTGAGATTTTGGGGGTCCCCAAGGAGGATTTTGGGGTCGCCGGGGGAGGTTTGGGGTATCCAGGAAGGATTTTGGGGTCCCCGGGGAACGTTTGGGGCATTCAAGGAGGATTTTGGGGTCCCTGGGTGAGGTTTTGGGGGTCCCCAAGGAGGATTTTGGGGTCGCCGGGGTTGGGATTTGGGGGTCCCCAGTGAAATTTTTGGGGTCCCCGCCCTCCATTCCCATCTCCATGGCAACAACAACGAGGGGGGGAGGAGGGGGCGTGGTTTCCATGGCAACCGTCACCCGGGCCCACAGCGCCCCCTACCGGCCCGCGACCCCCCCCGGCGCACAGCGCCCCCCAGCGGCGGCCGGGAAGCGACCCCCCTCCCCTCCCCCCCACGAACGACTTTTAATTAACTTTATTGAACGTGATTAATTAATTACAGAGATGGTAAAACCGCACGGCGGGGGGGGGGGGAGGGGGGAGGGAAGGGAGGAAAGGAGGAGGGGGAGGGGCGGCACGGGACCCTCCCCCTCCCCTCCTCCTCCTATTGCTCGTTTTCTTTTGGGGGGGGGGAGGGGGAGGAGCAGCAGAGGGGACTCCCCCTCCCCCCATTTGCACGACCCCCTCCCCTCCCCCTCCTCCCCCAACCCCCCGGCAGGTGCCGCCCCCAGCCCCCTCCTGCCCCAAACTGGGAGCGACTGGGAGCAAACTGGGGAGGGAAAGGGAATAAATACAATCTTCCAATATATTAAAACCCCCCTGGGGGGTGCAGGGGGTCGAGGGGGTTTGGTTTTTTTTTTTTTTTTTTGGGGGGGGGGGGGAGGTCGGGGTTGGTTTTTGGGGTCGTGGGGACCCCCTCGGGGGGGTCACATCATGCCCAGCTGCAGGAGGGTGTTGGCGTACATCATGGGCTTGACGTTGGGGTGAGGCTGGTGGGGGGCAGGGGGAAAAAAAAAGGGGGTTCAGGGGGGGGTCCACCCACCCCGAATTCCCTACCCGGATTGACCCTGAGACCCCCCCCAAAAAAAAGCTCCTGAGGTCGCCCCATAAAGATGAGACCCCCCAAAAAAACCCCCCAAATAACCCCTGGGGACCCTCCCATAAAGGTGACACCCCCCCCCCCCCCAAAATCCCTCTAAATAACCCCTGGGGACCCCCTCATAAAGGTGAGACCCCCCCCCAAAAAGCCCCCAAATAACTCCTGGGGACCTCCCCCAATAGGATAAGACCCTCCCAAAAAAACCCCCAAACAATTCCTGGGAACCCCCCCCAAAAGGATGAGAGCCCCCCCAAAAAAAAACCCCACAAATAACCCCTGGAGACCCCGTAATAACAGGACCCCCCCCAAATAAGCCTAGGGAGGATTTTGGGGGTCCCTGGGTTGGATTTGGGGGTCTCTGGGTTGGATTTGGGGTCTCTGGGTTGGATTTGGGGGTCCCTGGGTTAGATTTGGGAGTCCCTGGGTTGGATTTGGAGGTCTCTGCGTTGGATTTTGGGGTCCCTGGGTGGGATTTTGGGGTCCCTGAGTGGATTTTGGGGGTCTCTGGGTTGGATTTGGGGGTCCCTGGGTTGGATTTGGAGGTCTCTGGGTTGGATTTTGGGGTCCCTGGGTGGATTTTGGGGTCCCTGGGTGGATTTTGGGGGTCCCTGGGTTGGATTTGGGGGTCTCTGGGTGGGATTTTGGGGTCCCTGGGTGGATTCTGGGAGTCCCTGGGTGGATTTTGGGGTCCCTGGGTTGGATTTGGGGTCCCTGGGTTGGATTTGGGGGTCCCTGGGTGGATTCTGGGAGTCCCTGGGTGGATTTTGGGGTCCCTGGGTGGATTTTGGGGGTCCCTGGGTTGGATTTGGGGTCCCTGGGTGGATTCTGGGAGTCCCTGGGTGGATTTGGGGGTCCCTGGGGTGGATTTGGGGGTCCCTGGGTTGGATTTGGGGGTCCCTGGGTGGATTCTGGGAGTCCCTGGGTGGATTTGGGGGTCCCTGGGTGGATTTTGGGGGTCCCTGGGTTGGATTTGGGGGTCCCAGACTCACCACTGCTGTGAACTGGTGGAAGTCGGGGCGGAGGTCGCTGCCCCGCAGGTGGATGTAGGAGCCCTTGTTGCCCATCTGGTCACTGCAGGGGACATTTGGGGACATTTGGGGACACTTGGGGACGTCAGAGCACAGCCCCTGATGGCCACCGAGGTGGGGGGACAGCCAGGGATGGGACACTTGGGGACACCTGGGGACAGGACTGAGGGGACAACGTGGCTCAGGGGACACTGTGCTTGGGGACACTGCAGGTCAGGGGGACACTGAGGACCAAACCCAGGGGACACCTGGCCCAGCTGTCACACCCGGTGACACGACCAAGGAGCCACCTCAGCTCAGGGGACGCCGCCCCGAGGTGACGCCCGGTGACAAACCCGAGGCCACGCGGCCACGACGTCCCCGCCGTGTCCCCAGTGTCCCCTCACCAGTAGTTGGGGGCGGAGAAGACGGTGACGCAGCGGCCGTCGTGCGCCACCTCGTAGCCCTCGGGCTTCACCTCGTGGCTGCGGATGATCAGCTCCAGGCGGTTCCGCTCCAGGAAGCGCTTGGTGACATCGGGGCCAAACTGGCAGCTGACCCCCCTCTTGCTGACCGACCGGCCGTTCTGGGGACATGGGGGACATCGGGGACATTGGGGACATCGGGGACATTGGGGGCATGGGCGACATTGGGGATATTGGGGACACGGGGACATTGGGGATATTGGGGACACGGGGACATTGGGGGCATTGGGGACATTGGGGACACTGGAGACATCGGGGACATTGGGGACATCGGGGACATTGGGGATATTGGGGACATTGGGGACACGGGGACATTGGGGGCATTGGGGATATTGGGGGCATTGGGGACATTGAGGGCATTGGGGACATTGGGGACATTGGGGGCATGGGTGACATTGGGGACATTGGGGGCATTGAGAGCATTGGGAGCATTGGGGACATTGGGGGCATTGGGGACCTTGGGGACATTGGGGACATTAGGGACATTGGGGGCATCGGGGACATTGGGGACATTGGGGACATCAGGGACATTGGGGGCATCGGGGGCATTGGGGACATTGGGGACATTGGGGACATTGGGGGCATTGAGAGCATTGGGAGCATTGGGGACATTGGGGACATCGGGGACATCGGGGGCATCGGGGACCTTGGGGACATCGGGGACCTTGGGGACATTGGGGACACAGCAGCTGACCCCCCTCTTGCTGACCGACCGCCTGTTCTGGGGACACTGGGAACACACCCAGGGGACATTTTCAAGCCCTGGGGACACCTTGGGGACATCCCCCGGCCCTGGGGACACCTTGGGGTCACCTTGGGGACATCCCCAGGGGGGAGGTCACAGCTCACCTGGGGCTGGGGGTCAGACCAGAGCAGGTCACACATCGGCCCTGGGGGGGGGGGGACACAGGGGGTGTCACAGCTCAGCCCCTGGCTGGGGACACGCTGGGGACACCCTGGGGACACGTTGGGGACATCCCAAGGGGGAATTGTCCCTGTCCCACCTGAGTCCGGCGGCTGCCGGTTCCGCTCGATCTTGCGGATGTCATCGAGGGTCACCCCGTCCTCGCTGAAGAGCCCCCCGTGCATGATCTGGGGACAGGGACACGTGCTGGGGACACGGCGGGGACAGTGGGGACAACAGGGACACGGGGGGACGACAGGGACAACAGGGACACAGAGGGGACAACAGGGACAGGGGGACACGTGCTGGGGACACGGGGGGACAGCAGGGACACAGAGGGGACAACAGGGACAGCAGGGACAGGGGGACAGCAGGGACAGGGGGGACAATGGCCCGTCCTGACACTGAGGGGGTGACAAGGGACCCCCCCCCCCCGCAAGAGCCTGGGGAGGGAAGGAACCCCCCCCAGCTTGTGACAGGGACACCCCGACGACCCCAAAGGGGACTGGGACACCCCAAACCCTCCCAGGGACACCCCAAACCCATGGGGACAGGGACCCCCCAATGGGGACAGGGACACCCCAAACCCAAAGGGACAGGGACACCCCAAACCCTCCCAGGGACACCCCAATGGGGACAGGGACACCCCAGTGGGGACAGGGACCCCCCCCAAACCCCAAAGGGACAGGGACCCCCCAAACCCTCCCAGGGACACCCCAATGGGGACAGGGACCCCCCAATGGGGACAGGGACACCCCAAACCCCAAAGGGACAGGGACCCCCCCCAAACCCTCCCAGGGACACCCCAATGGGGACAGGGACACCCCAAAATCTCCCAGGGACCCCCCAGCGGGGACAGGGACCCCCCCAATGGGGGACAGGGACCCCCCAAACTCTCCCAGGGACCCCCCAGCAGGGACAGGGACCCCCCCAATGGGGACAGGGACCCCCCCAATGGGGACAGGGACCCCCCAAACTCTCCCAGGGACCCCCCAGCGGGGACAGGGACCCCCCCCAGTGGGGACAGGGACCCCCCAAACTCTCCCAGGGACCCCCCAGCGGGGACAGGGACCCCCCCCAATGGGGACAGGGACCCCCCAAACTCTCCCAGGGACCCCCCAGCGGGGACAGGGACCCCCCCAAATGGGGACAGGGACCCCCCAAACTCTCCCAGGGACCCCCCAGCGGGGACAGGGACCCCCCCAATGGGGACAGGGACTCCCCAAACTCTCCCAGGGACCCCCCAGCGGGGACAGGGACCCCCCCAATGGGGACAGGGATGGGGGGCTCAAAGCCCCCCCCCCCCCATTTTCCGGGGGCTGCCAAAAAGGGAGCCATTCAAACCACCGGCGCTGCCAGATACTGATCCACCAAATAGAGACCCATTCCCGTCAACGCCAGCTGCGAGATAGTGAGCCAGCCCCGGCTGCCAAATCCAGATCCACGGGGGCCAACGGGCGCTGCCAGATAGTGACCCCGGCGGGTGGCGATGTCCCCGCGGTGTCCCCTCACCAGCACTTTGCCGTTGATGCACTGCGCCAGCGGCAGCCACTCGAAGACCTCGCTGAAGAGGGCGAACATCTGCGCCGTGTACTTGGCCTTGACCTCGCCCTCGAAGCCGTAGATCTGGTTCATGTTGTCCGTCTCGTGGTTCCCTGCGGGGACACGGGGACGCTGACACGGCCTGGGGACACTGACGGGGCCTGGGGACGACTGCCACCCCTGGGGACACTGATGGGGACTGGGGACACTGACAGGGGACTCCCCCAGAGCCCGGGCTGGGACAGTCCCAAGGATATGGGTATGGGGGACATGGGACAATGACCCCAGGAGGGACAGGGGACAAGGAGCAAGGGTTGGGGACAAGGGCTGTGGCCCTGTGACACAGGACAGGGCCCTGCGCCCTGCCGGGGACACGGGACAGAGGGGACACCACGCCAGGATGTGGCACCACGACAGGGACATCCCCAATGGGACAGGGACGCCCCCAACCCCAAGGGACGGGGATGCCACCAACCCCAACGGGGGACAGCGATGTCCCCAACTGGACAGCAATGTCCCCAACCCCAAGAGGACACAGATGCCACCCACCCCAAGGGGACAGGGACGAGCCGGCGACAAAAACTCCTTTACGAGATCGGCCGCAAAGAAATCCACGCCACTCAACGCGCACCGCCAGACAGAGACCCACCGGTGACAACGGGGGACAACGGGGGACATCGGTGGGGACACCCCCCTCCCCAAACCCAGCCCGGGGCGGGGGGTCTCGGGGGTCACCCCCCCAGACTCTGGAATTACCCCGGAGCAGATGGAAGTGGTCGGGGTAGAGCAGCTTGAAACCGAAGAGCGTCAGGATGACCTCGACCGAGAAGGAGCCGCGGTCCACAAAGTCCCCGTTGAAAATCTGTCACCGGCGGGTTGAGGACAACGACCGGCGGCAGCGTCCCCCAGCGTGCCCCGCCCCCGTGTCCCCAAAGAGCCGCGTCCCCTCGGCGCGTGGATACGTAAGGGTTGGCCTCGGAGGGCAGCCCGTTGAGCTCGAAGATGTTGAGCAGGTCGTAGAACTGCCCGTGCGTGTCCCCGCACACCGTCACCTTCTCCGTCTGCGCGGTGGCACCGGTGTCACCCCCAGCTCGGTGTCACCCGGGTGGGGGTCCCGGGATAAATTTTTTTTGGGGGGGGGGGTAGGGGGGATTTTTTTTTTTTTTTTTTTCCCTCCACCACCCACCTCCTTCAACGTGGTTTCCACCAGGGTGGGCAGCTTGGCCAGCACCTCCTTCACCTGCACCAGGATCTGCGGGGTGGGGACATGTGGGGACAATCTGGGGACAGCACGGGGGTTTTGGGTGGGGGGCGGGGGTTTTTTGGGGGGTTTTTTGGGGGTACCTGGTAGGCGCATTTCCTGTGGAGTTTCTTCTGGTCCTTGTACCACTGCATGAGGTCCTTCATGAAGGCCAGCGTCACCTTGCCGTCCTCCAGCTTGGGGCCGCTGTACTCGTCCTCGATGGCTGCGGGGACGGCGTGGGGACAGAGTGGGGACAGGGTGGGGACGGCGTGGGGACAGCGTGGGGACAGAGTGGGGACAGAGTGGGGACAGCGTGGGGACAGCGTGGGGACGGCGTGGGGACAGGGTGGGGACGGCGTGGGGACAGCGTGGGGACAGAGTGGGGACAGAGTGGGGACAGCGTGGGGATGGCGTGGGGACAGAGTGGGGACAGAGCGGGGACAGAGCGGGGACAGAGTGGGGACAGAGTGGGGACAGCGTGGGGACAGCGTGGGGATGGCGTGGGGACAGAGTGGGGACAGAGCGGGGACAGAGCGGGGACAGAGTGGGGACAGCGTGGGGACAGGGTGGGGATGGCGTGGGGACAGAGTGGGGACAGAGTGGGGACAGCGTGGGGACAGAGTGGGGACAGAGTGGGGACAGCGTGGGGATGGCGTGGGGACAGAGTGGGGACAGAGTGGGGACAGCGTGGGGACAGAGTGGGGACAGAGTGGGGACAGCGTGGGGACAGCGTTGGGACAGAGTGGGGACAGCGTGGGGATGGCGTGGGGACAGAGTGGGGACAGAATGGAGACAGAGTGGGGACAGCGTGGGGACAGAGTGGGGACAGAGTGGGGACAGAGTGGGGACAGCGTGGGGACAGAGTGGGGACAGCGTGGGGATGGCGTGGGGACAGAGTGGGGACAGAGTGGGGACAGTGTGGGGACAGAATGGGGACAGAGTGGGGACAGAGTGGGGACAGAATGGAGACAGAGTGGGGACAGTGTGGGGACAGTGTGGGGACGGCGTGGGGACAGAGTGGGGACAGCGTGGGGACAGAGTGGGGACAGCGTGGGGACAGCATGGGGACAGAGTGGGGACAGCGTGGGGATGGCGTGGGGACAGAGTGGGGACAGAGTGGGGACAGTGTGGGGACAGAATGGGGACAGAGTGGGGACAGTGTGGGGACAGGGTGGGGACAGAGTGGGGACAGTGTGGGGACAGTGTGGGGATGGCGTGGGGACAGGGTGGGGACAGAGTGGGGACAGTGTGGGGACAGGGTGGGGACAGAGTGGGGACAGAGTGGGGACAGAGTGGGGACAGTGTGGGGACAGGGTGGGGACAGAGTGGGGACAGCGTGGGGACGGCGTGGGGACAGAGTGGGGACGGCGTGGGGACAGCGTGGGGACAGTGTGGGGACAGCGTGGGGACCCCAGACCCTCCCAGAGACCCTCATGGGGACCTCAGACCCCCTTGGAAACCATCATGGAGACCCCAGCTCCTCCCAGTGACCCCCAGGTGACCCCCCAGCCCCTCCCAGTGACCCCCAGGGACCCCCAGGTGACCCCCAGCCCCTCCCTGTGACCTCCAGGTGAGCCCCCAGCCCCTACCTGTGACCCCCAGTGACCCCCAATGACCCCCCAGCCCCTCGCAGGGACCCCCAGGGAGCCCCAGGTGACCCCCCCGGCCCGTCGCCGCGGCCCCCCCGGGTGCGGGTGGGGGTCTCACTCATGCTCTCGATGTCCAGCGAGTCGACCACGGAGCGCTTGTGCTCGTCGCTGGCGATGGCGCGCTCAAAGGCCTTCTGCTTGACGATGCGGTGACACTCCTGGTACTTGAGCTTGGCGTCCTTGTCGTTGGGCCGCACCTTCACCACCTGCGGGGGCGGCCCGGGGACACGGCCTCAGCTGGGGGACGGCTGGGGACACGGCCACAGGGTGTGGGGACACGGCCACAGGGTGTGGGGACGGCTGGGGACACGGCCACAGGGTGTGGGGACACGGCCACAGGGTGTGGGGACGGCTGGGGACACGGCCACAGGGTGTGGGGACACGGCCACAGGGTGTGGGGACAGCTGGGGACACGGCCACAGGGTGTGGGGACAGCTGGGGACACGGCCACAGGGTGTGGGGACACGGCCACAGGGTGTGGGGACAGCTGGGGACACGGCCACAGGGTGTGGGGACGGCTGGGGACATCCCCTCAGGGTGTGGGGACACCCCAGAGTGGACACACTGACCCCAGGATGGACATGCTGACCCCAGGGAGGACACACTGACCCCAGGGGTGTCCCTAACCCTCCCCTGACCCCAGGGAGCACACACTGACCCCAGGGAAGACACACTGACCCCAGGGTGGACACACTGACCCCAGGGAGGACACACTGACCCCAGGGAGCACACACTGACCCCAGGGAGGACACACTGACCCCAGGGAGGACACACTGACCCCAGGGTGGACACACTGACCCCAGGGAGGACACACTGACCCCAGGGAGCACACACTGACCCCAGGGAGCACACACTGACCCCAGGGAGGACACACTGGCCCCAGGGAGCACACACTGACCCCAGGGTGGACACACTGACCCCAGGGAGGACACACTGACCCCAGGGAGCACACACTGACCCCAAGGTGGACACACTGACCCCAGGGAGGACACACTGACCCCAGGGAGCACACACTGACCCCAGGGAGCACACACTGACCCCAGGGAGGACACACAGGCCCCAGGGAGCACACACTGACCCCAGGGTGGACACACTGACCCCAGGGAGGACACACTGACCCCAGGGAGCACACACTGACCCCAAGGTGGACACACTGACCCCAGGGAGGACACACTGGCCCCAGGGAGCACACACTGACCCCAGGGAGGACACACTGACCCCAGGGAGCACACACTGACCCCAGGGAGCACACACTGACCCCAGGGAGGACACACTGGCCCCAGGGAGCACACACTGACCCCAGGGAGGACACACTGACCCCAGGGAGCACACACTGACCCCAGGGAGCACACACTGACCCCAGGGTGGACACACTGACCCCAGGGAAGACACACTGACCCCAGGGAGGACACACTGACCCCAGGGAGCACACACTGACCCCAGGGAGGACACACTGACCCCAGGGAGCACACACTGACCCCAGGGAGCACACACTGACCCCAGGGTGGACACACTGACCCCAGGGAAGACACACTGACCCCAGGGAGGACACACTGACCCCAGGGAGCACACACTGACCCCAAGGTGGACACACTGACCTCAGGGAGCACACACTGACCCCAGGGAGCACACACTGACCCCAGGGTGGACACACTGACCCCAGGGAGGACACACTGACCCCAGGGAGCACACACTGACCCCAAGGTGGACACACTGACCTCAGGGAGCACACACTGACCCCAGGGAGCACACACTGACCCCAGGGAGGACACACTGACCCCAGGGAGCACACACTGACCCCAAGGTGGACACACTGACCCCAGGGAGGACACACTGGCCCCAGGGAGCACACACTGACCCCAGGGAGGACACACTGACCCCAGGGAGCACACACTGACCCCAGGGAGCACACACTGACCCCAGGGAGGACACACTGGCCCCAGGGAGCACACACTGACCCCAGGGAGGACACACTGACCCCAGGGAGCACACACTGACCCCAGGGAGCACACACTGACCCCAGGGTGGACACACTGACCCCAGGGAAGACACACTGACCCCAGGGAGGACACACTGACCCCAGGGAGCACACACTGACCCCAGGGAGGACACACTGACCCCAGGGAGCACACACTGACCCCAGGGAGCACACACTGACCCCAGGGTGGACACACTGACCCCAGGGAAGACACACTGACCCCAGGGAGGACACACTGACCCCAGGGAGCACACACTGACCCCAAGGTGGACACACTGACCTCAGGGAGCACACACTGACCCCAGGGAGCACACACTGACCCCAGGGTGGACACACTGACCCCAGGGAAGACACACTGACCCCAGGGAGGACACACTGACCCCAGGGAGCACACACTGACCCCAAGGTGGACACACTGACCTCAGGGAGCACACACTGACCCCAGGGAGCACACACTGACCCCAGGGAGGACACACTGACCCCAGGGAGCACACACTGACCCCAAGGTGGACACACTGACCTCAGGGAGCACACACTGACCCCAGGGAGCACACACTGACCCCAGGGAGCACACACTGACCCCAGGGGTGTCCCTAACCCTCCCCTGACCCCAGGGAGCACACACTGACCCCAGGGAGCACACGCTGACCCCAGGGGTGTCCCTAACCCTCCCCTGACCCCAGGGAGCACACGCTGACCCCAGGGAGCACACGCTGACCCCAGGGGTGTCCCTAACCCTCCCCTGACCCCAGGGAGCACACGCTGACCCCAGGGAGCACACGCTGACCCCAGGGGTGTCCCTAACCCTCCCCTGACCCCAGGGAGCACACGCTGACCCCCGAGACATCCCCTCCCCTGCCCTCGCCGCGCTCTCACCGTCTCGTAGTCGCGCAGGGCGGCCTTGAACTTGCCCAGGGCCATGTTGCTGGCCGCCCTGCGGTAGTAGCCCTTGACGTACTTGGCGTCGAGCTGCACGGCGCGCGTGGCGTCGGCCAGGGCGTAGCCGTAGCACTCGGTGCGCAGGTAGGCCAGGCTGCGGTTGCCATAGTAGATGGCGTTGCCGGGGTTCAGCTCGATGGCGCTGCTGTAGAACTTGACCGCGTTCTCGTAGTCCTTCCCTGGGGCGCGGGGAGGGAGATTTGGGGGGGCGGGGGCTAAAGGATTGGGGTGGGTGGAGCCCAAGGGTCGGGGGGGGGCCGGACTCTGAAGATTGGGAGTGAGCGGATACCGCGAGGGGCTGGATCCCAAGGACCAGAAATGACCAGACCCCAAAGGTGAGGAGTGGCCAGACCCCAAAGGTCAGGAGTGACCAGAACCCAAAGGTCAGGAGTGGCCAGACCCCAAAGGTCAGGAGTGACCAGAACCCAAAGGTCAGGAGTGGCCAGACCCCAAAGGTCAGGAGTGGCCAGACCCCAAAGGTGAGGAATGGCCAGACCCCAAAGGTCAGGAGTGACCAGACCCCAAAGGTCAGGAATGGCCAGACCCCAAAGGTCAGGAGTGACCAGAACCCAAAGGTCAGGAGTGGCCAGACCCCAAAGGTCAGGAGTGGCCAGACCCCAAAGGTCAGGAGTGGCCAGACCCCAAGGGTCAAAAGTGACCAGATCCCAAAGGTCAGGAGTGGCCAGATCCCAAGGGTCAGGAGTGACCAGAGACCAAAGGTCAGGAGTGGCCAGAACCCCAAAGGTCAGGAGTGGCCAGACCCCAAAGGTCAGGAGTGACCCCCTCCCATAGATCCCAATCTGGCAGCGCCCACTGTCCCCTATACATCCCAATCTGGCAGCGCCCACTGTCCCCTATAGATCCCAGTGTGGCAGCCCCCACTGTCCCCTACAGATCCCAGTCTGGCAGCCCTCAGTGTCCCCTATAGATCCCAATCTGGCAGCCCCCACTGTCCCCTATATATCCCAGTCTGGCAGCCCTCAGTGTCTCCTATAGATCCCAGTCTGGCAGCCCCCCCTGTCCCCTATAGATCCCAATCTGGCAGCCCCCACTGTCCCCTACAGATCCCAGTCTGGCAGCCCTCAGTGTCCCCTATAGATCCCAATCTGGCAGCCCCCACTGTCCCCTACAGATCCCAGTCTGGCAGCCCTCAGTGTCCCCTATAGATCCCAATCTGGCAGCCCCCACTGTCCCCTATAGATCCCAATCTGGCAGCCCCCACTGTCCCCTATAGATCCCAATCTGGCAGCCCCCCCTGTCCCCTATAGATCCCAATCTGGCAGCCCCCCCTGTCCCCTATAGATCCCAGTCTGGCAGCCCTCACTGTCCCCTACAGATCACAATCTGGCAGCCCCCCCTGTCCCCTATAGATCCCAATCTGGCAGCCCCCCCTGTCCCCTATAGATCCCAATCTGGCAGGGCCCACTGTCCCCTATAGATCCCAATCTGGCAGCCCCCACTGTCCCCTATAGATCCCAATCTGGCAGCCCCCACTGTCCCCTATAGATCCCAATCTGGCAGCCCCCCCTGTCCCCTATAGATCCCAATCTGGCAGCCCCCCCTGTCCCCTATAGATCCCAGTCTGGCAGCCCTCACTGTCCCCTATAGATCCCAATCTGGCAGCCCCCCCTGTCCCCTATAGATCCCAATCTGGCAGCCCCCCCTGTCCCCTATAGATCCCAATCTGGCAGGGCCCACTGTCCCCTATAGATCCCAATCTGGCAGCCCCCACTGTCCCCTATAGATCCCAATCTGGCAGCCCCCACTGTCCCCTATAGATCCCAATCTGGCAGCCCCCACTGTCCCCTATAGATCCCAATCTGGCAGCCCCCACTGTCCCCTATAGATCCCAATCTGGCAGCGCCCACTGTCCCCTATAGATCCCAATCTGGCAGCCCCTACTGTCCCCTATATATCCCAGTCTGGCAGCCCCCCCTGTCCCCTATAGATCCCAATCTGGCAGCCCCCCCTGTCCCCTATAGATCCCAATCTGGCAGCCCCCACTGTCCCCTATAGATCCCAATCTGGCAGCCCCCCCTGTCCCCTATAGATCCCAATCTGGCAGCCCCCCCTGTCCCCTATAGATCCCAATCTGGCAGTCCCCACTGTCCCCTATAGATCCCAATCTGGCAGCCCCCCCTGTCCCCTATAGATCCCAATCTGGCAGCCCCCCCTGTCCCCTATAGATCCCAATCTGGCAGCCCCCCCTGTCCCCTATAGATCCCAATCTGGCAGCCCCCCTGTCCCCTATAGATCCCAATCTGGCAGCCCCCCCTGTCCCCTATAGATCCCTATCTGGCAGCCCCCATTGCCCTCCACGGATCCCGATCTGGCAGCCCCGTTACCGGCTACAGCTCACCATCTGGCAGCCTCCATTACCCCGAATGGATCCCAATCTGGCAGCCCCGTTACCTCCCGTTACCCGCCGTCGCTCACAATTTGGCAGCCCCCATTACCCCCCGTGGCTCACTATCTGGCAGCCCCGTTACCCCGCACTGCCCTCAGCGGCTCCCTATCTGGCAGCCCTCATTACCCCTCGTGGCTCCCTATCTGGCAGCCCCCGTTCCCCGCCGTTCCCCGCCGCGACTCCGTCCCCGGCGGCCCCCGGTCCCCGCCGGTACCTTTGAAGAACTCGTTGGCGCGGGCCTTGAGCTCCTCGGCCCGTTCGAGCTCGGCGGGGCTCGGGGGCCGCCCGGGGCCGGCTCCGCCGCCGCTCCCCGCCCGCTCTCCCTCCGCCATGGCCGGGCCGCAAAGCGCCGCCGCCGCCGCCGGGCGCGACCGCCAAGCGCCGCTGTCGCAAAGCCGAGGTGGGAGGGGGGGAGCGGTGTCGTAAACGGGGGGCGGGGGAGCCAGCGGGGGTGGTCGTGTCCCCGAGTGTCCCCGAGTGTCCCCAGGTGTCCCCGAGTGTCCCCGGGTGTCCCCTGGGTGTCCCCTGGATGTCCCCGAGTGTCCCCCGAGTGTCCCCGAGTGTCCCCAGGTGTCCCCTGGATGTCCCCACGTGTCCCCGGGTGTCCCCTGGGTGTCCCCTGGATGTCCCCGAGTGTCCCCCGAGTGTCCCCCGAGTGTCCCCGAGTGTCCCCACGTGTCCCCACGTGTCCCCCGAGTGTCCCCAGGTGTCCTCGAGTGTCCCCAGGTGTCCCTAGGTGTCACCGGGTGTCCCCAAGGGTCCCCGAGTGTCCCCAAGTGTCCCCGGGTGTCCCCGAGTGTCCCCGAGTGTCCCCGGGTGTCCCCGAGTGTCCCCAGGTGTCACCAGGTGTCCCCGAGTGTCCCCAAGTGTCCCCAGGTGTCCCCAGGTGTCCCCAGGTGTCCCCAAGTGTCCCCGAGTGTCCCCAAGTGTCCCCGAATGTCCCCCGGTGCCCCCAGGGCCCTGCCTTGTGACCCCCGTGTCCGCCAAAACGTCCCCAATATCCCCCCAATGTCCCCATCACCCTCTGCGTCCCCAAAATGTCCCCAAAGTGTCCCCACAGTGTCCCCCCAGTGTCCCCAAAGTGTCCCCACAGTGTCCCCCCAGTGTCCCCCCAGTGTTCCCACAGTGTCCCCAAAATGTCCCCAAAGTGTCCCCAGAGTGTCCTCCCCACAGTGTCCCCAAAGTGTCCCCAAAATGTCCCCCCAGTGTCCCTAAAGTGTCCCCACAGTGTCCCCAAAGTGTCCCCAAAGTGTCCCCACAGTGTCCCCACAGTGTCCCCAAAGTGTCCCCAAAATGTCCCCCCAGTGTCCCCAAAGTGTCCCCCCAGTGTCCCCACAGTGTCCCCAAAGTGTCCTCACAGTGTCCCCACAGTGTCCCCACAGTGCCCCCAAAGTGTCCCCAGAGTGTCCTCCCCACAGTGTCCCCACAGTGTCCCCACAGTGTCCCCAAAGTGTCCCCAAAATGTCCCCCCAGTGTCCCCAAAGTGTCCCCCCAGTGTCCCCACAGTGTCCCCAAAGTGCCCCCAAAGTGTCCCCAAAATGTCCCCCCCAGTGTCCCCAATGTCCCCCCAGTGTCCCCTCAGTGTCCCCAAAGTGTCCCCAGAGTGTCCTCCCCACAGTGTCCCCACAGTGTCCCCCCAGTGTCCCCCCAGTGTCCCCCCAGTGTCCCCAAAGTGTCCCCAGAGTGTCCTCCCCACAGTGTCCCCGCAGTGTCCCCAAAGTGTCCCCAACGTCCCCCCCAATGACATCCGGACCCGCGGTGGCTTCAGAGCGGGTTTATGCGGGGTGGGGACAGCGCGGGGGGGGGAGGGGGGGGGGGGCGGGGGTCGGTGACACCGCGGTGGCTCCGGGTGACACCCCCGGGGTGGGGGAGGGGTCGTACAGGGGAAAACCCCCCCCCCCAAAAAAAAAAGCAGCGGGGTGGGGGGAGGGGAAGGGGAGGGGGTGTGCGTGTGGGTCCAGCGGCTCGGGGGGAGGGGGGGGCGGGGGAGGAGATTTGGGGGGATTTTGGGGGGGTTGGGGGGGTCTCAGGGGGTGACGGGAGGGTTTTTGGGGGGCTCCAGGGGGGGTCTCAAGGGGATCTCGGGGGTCCTGGGGGAATTTGGGGGGGCTCGGGGGGGCTTTTGGGGGGGATTTGGGGAGGGGTGGTCCCGGATTTGGGGGGAGGGGAGGGAGGGGACACAAAGCCCCGCCCCCCCAAAAGGGGCGTTTCCAGCCCAAGCACCAAATTTTGGGGGTGGGACCCCCCCAAAGCAACCAAATTCGGGGGTGGGACCCCCCAAAAAACCCAATTTTGGGAACTGGGACCCCCCAAAGCACCAAATTTGGGGGTGGGACCCCCCCAAAGAAACCCCAATTTTGGGGATTGGGACCCCCCAAAGCACCAAATTTGGGGGTGGGACCCCCAAAAAACCCCAATTTTGGGAATTGGGACCCCCCTAAAGCACCAAATTTGAGGGGGTGGGACCCCCCCAAAGCACCAAATTTGGGGGTGGGACCCCCCCAAAAAAACCCAATTTTGGGGACTGGGACCCCCCAAAGCACCAAATTTGGGGGTGGGACCCCCCCAAAAAACCCCAATTTTGGGGATTGGGACCCCCCAAAGCACCAAATTCGGGGGTGGGGACCCCCCAAAAAAACCCAATTTTGGGGACTGGGACCCCCCCAAAGCACCAAATTTGAGGGGGTGGGACCCCACAAAGCACCAAATTCGGGGGGTGGGACCCCCCAAGAAACCCAATTTTGGGGGTGGGACCCCCCCAAAGCACCAAATTTTGGGGGGGGGACAGGCCCGAGGTAGGACGGGGGGGGTCCCCAAAAGTTGGAATTTGGGGGGATGGGGGGAGGTCCCTGAGGGGAGGGATGAGGGCGGGGTTGGGATAAATTTGGGGGTCCCCAGAGTTGGGGGGGGGGGGGGCACCCCAAATTTTTTTGGGGGGGGGGGGTCAGGTCATGGCTTTCGGTGCAGCCCCCCCCCCCAAAAAAAAAAAAAAAAGCGAAATTTTTTTTCGGGGGGGTGTTTCCCCAAATTTTGGGGTCCCAAAGCGAGGTGAAGGGTGGGGGGGTGGGGGGAATCGTTGCTGGTTTTTTTTGGGGGGGGGTCCCCTCCCCCCCCATCCTCAGTTGCTCTCCAGAGTTTGGGGGGCTCCCCCCGGCAGGGTCAGACCATCCAGCAGCACTGGGGGGGGGGGGGGGGGAGGAGGATAGGAAAAAAAATTATTGGGGTGTCTCCCCCCGCCCCCCCAACCTTTGGGGTTCCCCAAGTCCCCCCACCCCTCCCAAAATTGGCGTCTCGTTAATTCCCCCCCACCCAATTTTAGGGTGACCCCAACCCCTCCCCCCACCCAAATTTGGGGCTCCCCCCAAGTTCACCCCCCACCCACCCCAATTTTGGGATCCCCCCCTTTTGGCGTGTCCCCCCCTCCCCTATTTTTGGGGTGTTCCCCCTCCCCCTTCCGTTTTTGGGGGTGTCCCCCCACTGTTTTGGGGGTCTCCCCCTATTTTGGGGTGTCCTCCCCATTTTTGGGATGTTCCCTCCCCATTTTTGGGGTCCCCCCGCCCATTTTGGGGTGGCACCTCCCCGTTTTTGGGGTCTACCCTCCATTTTTAGGGTGTTCCCGCCGTTTTTGGGGTCCCCCTCCCCATTTTTGGGGTCCTCCCGCCCATTTTTGGGGGTGTCCCCCCATTTTTAGGGTGTTCCCCCCCGTTTTTGGGGTCCCCCTCCCCATTTTTGGGGTCCCCCCGCCCATTTTCGGGGGTGTCCCCCCCCGTTTTTGGGGTCTCCCCCCCGTTTTTGGGGTGTCCCCCCCGTTTTTGGGGGTGTCCCCCCTCTCTCACCCAGGGGCTGCTCCTGCCCCAGTCCTGGGGGGGGGGTCCCCACTCAGCAGCAGCCCCTGAAGGGGGGGGACACGGGTGGGGGGGTGACAAAGGGGGACAGGAAACGCTGCCACCCCTCCCCCCCCACGGTGTGTCACCTCCCCAGTGTCCCCTGACCACGCCCAGTGTCCCCCAGTGTCCCCCAGTGTCCCCCCAGTGTCCCCCAACTCCTCCCAGTGTCCCCCAGTGTCCCTCTGACCCCCTCCCAGTGTCCCCCAGTGTCCCCCCAGTGTCCCCCAGTGTCTCCCAACTCCTCCCAGTGTCCCCCCAGTGTCCCTCTGACCCCTCCCAGTGTCCCCCAGTGTCCCCCAGTGTCTCCCAGTGTCCCCCGATGTCCCCACCCCTGTCCCCCCCATGTCCCCCTCAGTATCCCCTTGATGACCCCGCCCTGTCCCCCCCGGTGTCCCTACCATGTCCCCTCGTGTCCCCCTGACCCCTCCCAGTGTCCCCACAGTGTCCCCCCATGTCCCCCACCCTGTCCCCCCTGTGTCCCTGCTCTGTTCCCCCCATGTCCCCCCCAAGTGCCCCCCGATGTCCCCCCATGTCCCCTGATGTCCCCCCAAGTGCCCCCGATGTCCCCCCATGTCCCCCGTGTCCCCCCCCGATGTCCCCCCGTGCTCTCACCCCGTGTCCCCTGATGTCCTCACGATGTCCCCCTGTGTCCCCCCCATGTCCCCCCCCGTTGTCCCCCCCGTGTCTCCCCGTGTCCCCCGATGTCCCCCGTGTCCCCCGATGTCCCCTGATGTCCCCACGATGTCCCCCTGTGTCCCCCCGTGTCCCCCCGATGTCCCCCGTGTCCCCCGATGTCCCCTGATGTCCCCATGATGTCCCCCTGTGTCCCCCGATGTCCCCCGTGTCTCCCCGTGTCCCCCCATGTCCCCCGTGTCCCCCGATGTCCCTCATGTCCCCGATGTCCCCCCATGTCCCCCGTGTCCCCCGATGTCCCTCGTGTCCCCGATGTCCCCCCATGTCCCCCGTGTCCCCCCATGTCCCCTGATGTCCCCCCATGTCCCCCGTGTCCCCCGATGTCCCCCGTGTCCCCCCATGTCCCCACGATGTCCCCCCATGTCCCCCGTGTCCCCCGTACCAGTCCCAGGGGGGGCAGCACGTGTGGGTCCAGCTCGGGCCCGTTTCAGGGGCGCCCCGGGTTCCTCCGGGCTCGGCTCCCGCGGCCTGGGGAGCGCATCAGGCCACGCCCACACCCACCAAACCACGCCCATAACCCCTAGCCACACCCTGAGCCAACACCCACCACACCCTCCCACCTTCCAGCCGCGCCCTTTTCAAGCCACGCCCCCACATCACCAAAAATAGGCCCCGCCCCTTCAGAGCCATGCCCCACCTAAAAAGCCACACCCGTAACCACACCCTCTCAGGACACGCCCAACAAGTCACGCCCATTAGTCACACCCAATAAAACCAAGGCCCCTTTTAACCACACCCACCCAACCACACCCCTCATTAATTCAGCCAGGCCCCGCCTACCTCTTCCTAGCAGGGCGTGGCCGAGAGCCGTGGCCGAGGACGGGGTCGCTTCCCCAGCGCGGGAGGGCGTGGCCAGGCCGGGCGGGGGCGGGGCCTCGTCCCGGGAAGCTGCGAGCACGGGGCCTGGGGGGCGGGGCCTCGGCCTTGAGGGCGGGGCCTGTGTTGCGCAGGCCACGCCCTCTCTCTGCGGCTCGGCCCCGCCCAGCTGGAAGTCGCCGTCCATGGGGATGTAGGGGGCCAGCATGGCCAGGTCCAGCGGCGACGTCTGCGGGGACATCGGGGGACATCGGGGGACATTGGGGACATTGGGGACATGGGAGACATTGGGGATATCGGGGAACATGGGGACATTGGGACATTTGGGGACATTGGGGACATCAGGGACATTTGGCAATATTGGGGACATTTGGGGACATTTGGCAACATTGGGGACATTGGGGACATCGGGGACATTTGGAGACATTGGGGACATCGGGGACATTGGGGACATCGGGGACATTCGGGGACATTGGGGACATTGGGAACATTTGGGGACATTGGGGACATTGGGGGCATTGGGGGACATTGGGGACATCGGGGACATTTGGGGACATCGGGGGACATTGGGGGAACATCGGGGACATTGGAGACATTGGGGACATCGGGGACATCGGGGACATCAGGGACATTGGAGACATTGGGGACATTTGGGGACATCAGGGACATTTGGGGACATCGGGGACATTGGAGACATTGGGGACATTGGAGACATTGGGGGACATCAGGGACATCGGGGACATTGGGGACATTTGGGGACATTGGGGACATCGGGGACATCGGGGGCATCGGGGACATTGGGGGCATCGGGGACATTTGGGGACATCAGGGACATTTGGGGACATCGGGGACATTGGAGACATTGGGGACATTGGGGACATTGGGGACATTGGGGACATTCGGGGACATTGGGGACATTTGGGGACATTTGGGGACACTGGGGACATTCGGGGTGTCCCC
Source organism: Chamaea fasciata (assembly GCF_029207755.1). Classification (NCBI taxonomy): domain Eukaryota; kingdom Metazoa; phylum Chordata; class Aves; order Passeriformes; family Sylviidae; genus Chamaea; species Chamaea fasciata. Next base: position 903 of record NW_027094972.1, on the reverse strand, counting down.
AAGGCCCGGGGGCAGTTTCGGGGCGGGGTCTGGGGTCCCCATGTGTTTCTGGGACGGGATTTGGGGTCGGGGATTGGGGTCTCCCCCCATTGATGGCGGTTGGGGTCTCCGCCCATTTACGGGGTCAGGATTTGGGGTGGGGGTCCCCCCCCTCACCTGCAGGGCCGTGCCGGGGCCGCGGCTCCCCCCAAAAATCTTCTGCACCTGCAGCATCAGTTTGTCCCCGGGGGGCTTGGGGGAGGGGGGGGGCACAGACATGGACCCCCGGAGCCCCCCCAGACCCCAAAAACCCCCCCAGAGACCCCCCCAAAAAACCCCTCAGACCCCAAATATCCCCCCCAAGCAATCCCAAGACCCCCCAGAAACCCCCAAATCCACCCCCAAGCCAATCCCAAGACCCCCCAGAAACCCCCAAATCCACGCCCAGACCCCCAAAAATCCTCCCGGGACCCCCCCCCGAGCCCCCAAAGACCCCAAAAAACCCCTCAAACCCCAAATATCCCCCCCAAGCAATCCCAAGACCCCCCAGAAACCCCCCCAGAAACCCCCAAATCCACCCCCAGACCCCCAAAAATCCTCTCGGGACCCCCCCCCAGAGCCCCCAAAGACCCCCAAAAAACCCCTCAGACCCCAAATATCCCCCCAAGCAATCCCAAGACCCCCCAGAAACCCCCAAATCCACCCCCAGACCCCCCAAAAATCCTCCCGGGACCCCCCCAGAGCCCCCAAAGACCCTCAAAAAACCCCTCAGACCCCAAATATCCCCCCCAAGCAAACCCAAGACCCCCCAGAACCCCCCCAGAAACCCCCAAATCCACCCCTAGACCCCCAAAAATCCTCTCGGGACGCCCCCCAGAGCCCCCAAAGACCCTCAAAAAACCCCTCAGACCTCAAATATCCCCC
>NW_027094971.1:0-41363 GCF_029207755.1 Chamaea fasciata | reverse complement strand
GTTTTTGGGTGTTTTTGGTGGGTTTTGGGGTGTTTTGGGGTATTTTTGGGGTCCCTGGGATTGGTTTTGGGTGTTTTTGGTGGGTTTTGGGGTATTTTGGGGGGGTTTTGGGTCCCTGGGTTTGTTTTTGGGTGTTTTTGGTGGGTTTTGGGGTATTTTGGGGGGTTTTTGGGGTCCCTGGGTTTGTTTTTGGGTGTTTTTGGTGGGGTTTGGGGTATTTTGGGGTCCCTGGGTTTGTTTTTGGGTGTTTTTGGGGTATTTTGGGGTGTTTTTGGGGTCCCTGGGTTTGTTTTTGGGTGTTTTTGGTGGGTTTTGGGGTATTTTGGGGTCCCTGGGTTTGTTTTTGGGTGTTTTTGGTGGGTTTTGGGGTATTTTGGGGTGTTTTTGGGCTCCCTGGGTTTGTTTTTGGGTGTTTTTGGTGGGTTTTGGGGTATTTTGGGGTGGTTTTGGGGTCCCTGGGGTGATTCTGGGGAGTTTTGGGGTATTTCGGGGTGATTTTGGGGGGTGTTTTTGGGGGTTATTTTTGGGTGTTTTGGGGTGGGTTTTTGGCGCTATTTTTGGGGTGTTTTGGGGGTGTTTTTTGGGCTGCTTTGGGCATCTTTTGGGGTGTTTTGGTGGGGTTTTGGGGTGTTTTGGGGGTATTTCGGGGTGTTTCGGGTATTTTGGGATGTTTTGGCATTAATTTGGGCGTGTTTTGCGGCTGTTTCGGGGTGTTTTTGGGGTGTTTCTTGGGGTATTTTGGGCGGGTTTTTGGGGTTTTTGGCGTCCCGGAGTTTGTTTTGAGGGTGTTTTGGGCTGTTTTGGGGTATTTTGGGCTGTTTTTCAGGGTGGTTTTGGTGTTATTTTTGAGGTATCTGGGGTTGGGTTTTGGGCTGTTTTTTGGGCTGGTTTTGGGGTATTTTCTGGGGTATTTTGGGGCTGTTTTGGGGGTTTTTTGGGGGGTATTTCAGGCTGGTTTTGACGTTATTTTTGAGGGGTTTTTGGGCTGTTTTTTGGGCTGTTTCTTGGGTATTTTCTGGAGTATTTTTGGGCTGTTTTGGGGTTTTTTTGGGGTATTTCGGATTGTTTTTGGCGTTATTTTGGAGGTATTTGAGGCTGGTTTTTGGGCTGTTTTTTGAGCTGGTTTTGGGGCTGTTTTGGGGGTATTTTCTGGGGTATTTTGGGCTGTTTTGGGGGTATTTCTGGGGCTGTTTTTTGGGCTGTTTTGGGGTTTTTTTGGGGGTATTTTGGGTTGTCTTTGGCGTTGTTTTTGAGGTTTTTCAGGCTGTTTTTCAGGGTGCTTTAGGTGTTAGTTTGGAGGTATTTGGGGCTGGTTTTTGGGCTGTTTGTGGGGTATTTTCTGGGGTATTTTTGGGCTGTTTTGGGGTATTTTGGGGGGAAAATTTTGGGCTGTTTTTGGGGTATTTTCTGGGGTATTTTTGTGTGTTTCGGGGGTATTTTTTGGGGGGTATTTCGGGGTGTTTTTGGGGTATGTTCTGGGGTATGTTCTGGGGTATGTTCTGGGGTATGTTCTGGGGTATTTTGGGGCTGTTTTGGGGTATTTTTGGGCTGGTTTGGGGTATTTTTGGGGGGTATTTCGGGGTGTTTTTGAGGTATTTTCTGGGGTATTTTTGGGCTGTTTTGGGGTATTTTTGGGGGGATATTTTGGGCTGGTTTTGGGGTATTTTCTGGGGTATTTTTGTGTGTTTCGGGGGTATTTTTGGGGGGTATTTTGGGGTGTTTTGGGGGTATTTTCTGGAGTATTTTTGGGCTGTTTCGGGGTATTTTGGGGCTGTTTTGGGGTATTTTTGGGCTGGTTTTGGGGTATTTTGGGGGGGGTATTTTGGGGTGGTTTTGGGGTATTTTCTGGGGTATTTTTGGGCTGTTTTGGGGTATTTTGTGGCTCTTTAGGGCTATTTTGGGGGGATATTTTGGACTGGTTTTGGGGTATTTTGGGGGGGGTATTTTGGGGTGTTTTGGGGGTATTTTCTGGGGTATTTTGGGCTGTTTTGGGGTATTTTGGGGGGATATTTTTGGCTGGTTTTGGGGTTATTTTCTGGGGTATTTTCGTGTGTTTCGGGGGTATTTTGGGGGGGGTATTTCGGGGTGTTTTTGGGGTATGTTCTGGGGTATTTTTGGGCTGGTTTGGGGTATTTTTGGGGGGTATTTCGGGGTGTTTTTGGGGTATGTTCTGGGGTATTTTTGGGGTATTTTGGGGCTGTTTTGGGGTATTTTTGGGCTGGTTTTGGGGTATTTTTGGGGGGTATTTCGGGGTGTTTTTGGGGTATTTTCTGGGGTATTTTTGGGCTGTTTTGGGTTATTTTGCGGCTGTTTAGGGCTATTTTGGGGGGATATTTTGGGCTGTTTTTGGGGTATTTTCTGGGGTATTTTCGTGTGTTTCGGGGGTATTTTTGGGGTATTTCGGGGTGTTTTTGGGGTACCTGCAGGTCGCGGATGTGCAGCCTCCAGCGCTGGCTGTGCTCCAGGGGGGGGAGGGGCCGCAGGAGGGTCCCCAGGTCCCCACAGCGCCACCCGAGGGGGGAGGGGGCGGCCGCGTCCCGAACCCCGAACCGGGCGGGGGGAGCCCCCCCCAGGGTGACCCCGATCTCCTCCAGCCACGCCCAGGGGCGCCCCGAGACCCGGAACCACGAGCGGCGCAACAGGAACCTGGGAAAGCCCCGGGGTGAGATCCCCCAAAAAAACCCCAAAATTACCCAAAAATGAGATTCCCAGCCCCAAAAAAACCTCAAAATAACTCCGAAAATTAGATCCTCCCCCCCCCCCCACCCGAGAAACCCCCAAAAATGAGATCCACGACTCAAAAAACCCCCCAAAATAACCCCCCCCAAAAAAATGAGGTCCCTGATTCAAAAAAAAAACCTAAAAATGAGATTTCTGAACCAAAAAAAACCAAAATTACCCCCAAAAAATGAGATTCCCGGGCTGAGAAACCTTAAAATGAGCCCCAAAAATGAGATTCCTGATCTGAAAAACGCCAAAATACCCCAAAAATGAGACTCCAACCCCAAAATGCCTCAAAATAGCCCCAAAAATGAGATTGCTGGTGAAAAAAAACCCATAATAACCCAAGAAATGAGATTTCTGACCTAGAATAACCCCCAAAAATGAGATCCCCGACAAAAAAAAACCCCAAAATAACCCCAAAAATGAGACCTGTGACCCAAAAAAACCCCAAATATGAGATTCCCGACCCAAAAAACCCCAAAACAGCCCCAAAAAAAACCCAAATAACCCAAAACAACCCCAAATAACCCCCCAAAACCCCAAATAACCCCAAATAACCCCCACAACCCCAAATAACCCCAAATCCCCCCAAAACCCCCAAATCCCCCCAAAGCCCAGCCCAAAACCCCCAGAAACCTCCCAAATCCCCCCAAAAAAACCCAAATATCCCCAAATCTCCCCCAAAAACCCCAAATCCCCCCAAAACCCCCCAAATAACCCCAAATAACCCCAAATCCCCCCCAAAAAACCCCAACTCCCCCCCAAAAAACCCAAATAACCCCAAATAACCCCCAAATGACCCCAAATCCCCCAAATCCTCCCAAAAAAACCCAAATAACCCCAAATCCCCCAAAACCCCCCAAATCCCCCCCAAAAACCCCAAATAACCCCCCAAAAAAACCCAAATAACCCCAAATCCCCCCCAAATAACCCCAAATAACCCCAAATCCCCCCAAAGCCCGGCCAAAACCCCCCAAATCCCCCCCAAAAAACCCAAAAACCCCAAATAACCCCTAAAAACCCCAAATAACCCCAAATCCCCCCCAAAAAAAACCCAAAAAATCCCAAAAAACCCCCAAAACCCCAAATAACCCCAACTAACCCCAAATCCCTCCAAAAAAACCCCAAATAACCCCCCAAAACCCCAAATCCCCCCAAATAACCCCAAATAACCCCCCAAAACCCCAAATCCCCCCCAAATAACCCCAAATAACCCCCAAAAACCCCAAATCCCCCCCAAATAACCCCAAATAACCCCCAAAAACCCCAAATCCCCCCCAAATAACCCCAAATAACCCCCAAAAACCCCCCCAAATAACCCCAAATAACCCCCCAAAACCCCCAAAAACCCCCCAAATAACCCCAAATAACCCCAAAAAGCCCCCAAATAACCCCAAATAACCTCCAAAAACCCCCAAAACCCCCCAAATAACCCCAAAAACCCCCCAAAACCCCCCAAATAACCCCAAAAAACCCCAAAAACCCCCAAAACCCCCCAAATAACCCCAAAAACCCCCAAAAAACCCCCCAAAACCCGCCAAATAACCCCAAAAACCCCCAAAACCCCCCAAATAACCCCAAAAAACCCCAAAAACCCCCAAAACCCCCCAAATAACCCCAAAAAACCCCAAAAACCCCCCAAAACCCCCCAAATAACCCCAAAAACCCCAACCCCCCCAGGCCGGCCGCACTCACGTGACGTTCAGGGTCTCCCCAAACACGTCCGGGTACTTCAGCACAAACCTGGGCGGGGGGCACGGGGGGGTCAGGGGGACCCCAAAAAAAACCCCCAAATCCCCTCTGGGATCCCCAAAACCCCCCCAGACCCAGCGGGGACCCCCCAAATCCCAACATCCCCCCCGCCCCCCCCCCCCCAAATCCCCTCCAAGACCCCCCAAACCCCACCTGGGCCCCCCAAACTCCCTCGTCTCCCCTCAAAATTCCCCCAAATCCCCCCAAATCCCCCCAAAACCTCCTCGTCCCTCCCCCAAGCCCCCCAAAATCCTCCCCAGACCCCTCCGGGACCCCCCCAAACTCCCCCAGACCCCTCAGAGATCCCCAAACCCCTCTGGGACCCCCCAAAATCCCCCCAAATCCGCTCAACTCCCCCCCAAATCCCCCCCAAACTCCTTTGAGACCCCCCCAAATCCCCCCAAACCCCTCTGGGACCCCCCGAAACCCCCCCAGACCCCACTGGGACCCCCCAAAATCCCCCCAAACCCCCTCAACTCCCCCCCAAACCCCTCTGGGACCCCCCCAATCCCCCCAAATCCCCTCTGGGACCCCCCCCGACCCCTCAGGGACCCCCCCAAAGCCCACCTGGCCTCGGCGGGGCCCCACGAGGAGCCCCCCAAACCCCTCTAGGACCCCCCTGGGATTCCCCAAAATCCCCCCAAACCCCCTCAACTCCCCCCCAAATCCCCCCCAGACCCCTCTGGGACCTCCCAAAATTCCTCAAACCCCCTCAACTCCCCCCCAAAACTCCTTTGAGACCCCCCAAAACCCCCCAGACCCCTCTGGGACCCCCCAAAATCCCCCCAAACTCCCTCAACTCCCCCCCAAAACCCCTCCAGACCCCTCTGGGACCCCCAAAACCCCTCCAGACCTCTCTGGGACCCCCCCAAAATCCCCCCAAACCCCCTCAACTCCCCCCCAAATCCCCTCCAGACCCCTCTAGGACGCCCCCAATCCCCCCAAATCCCCCCCCAGACCCCTCTGTGACCCCCCCCGACCCCTGAGGGACCCCCCCAAAGCCCACCTGGCCTCGGCGGGGCCCCACGAGGAGCCCCCCAAACCCCTCTGGGACCCCCCGAAACCCCTCCAGACCCCTCTGGGATCCCCCAAAATCCCCCCCAAACCCCCTCAACTCCCCCCCAAATCCCCTCCAGACCCCTCTAGGACGCCCCCAATCCCCCCAAATCCCCCCCCAGACCCCTCTGTGACCCCCCCCGACCCCTGAGGGACCCCCCCAAAGCCCACCTGGCCTCGGCGGGGCCCCACGAGGAGCCCGCGGTGTCCACGGCGGCCTCGGGCCCGAAGGTTTGGGGGGTCAGGTCCCGGTGCCGCCCCCCCAAAGGTCACCGACAGGTTCCGGGCCCACAGCAGCATTTTGGGGTCCCCCTGGGGGGGCCAGCGCAGCGGGGGGGGCACCTCGGGGCCCTCCCCCTCCCCCCGGGCCAGCAGGGCACGGCGGGGACCCCCAAAATCCACCGGGAGACCCCCGGGGCGGGGAGGGGCCTGGGGGGGGAGGGGAGAGAGGGGGGGATGTGAATTGGGGGAGGGGAAATGAAGGGGTCACTCAGGGGTCACTGCGGTCACTCAGGGGTCACTCAGGGGTCACTCGGCAGTCGGGGGTCAGCAGTCACCCAGCGGTCAGGGGGTGGCTGACTCATTGGTCATTCAGGTCACTCAGCGGTCGGTGGTCACTCAGTGGTCACTCAGGGGTCAGTGGTCACTCAGCGGTCACTCGGTCACTCAGCAGTCACTCATTGGTCACTCAGCGGTCACTGGTCACTCAGTGGTCAGGGGTCACACAGTGGTCAGCAGTAATTTAGCGGTCAGCGGTCACTCAGGGTCACTCAGGGTCACTCAGTGGTCACTCAGCGGTCAGTGGCCACTCAGCAGTCAGTGGTCACTCAGCAGTCACTCAGGGTCACTCAGGGGTCAGTGGTCACTCAGGGGTCAGTGGTCACTCATTAGTCACTCAGGGTCACTCAGGGATCAGCGGTCACTCAGCGGTCAGCAGTCACTCTGTGGTCATTCAGGGTCACCCAGCGGTCGGCGGTCACTCAGTGTCACCCAGGGGTCAGCGGTCACTCTGTGGTCACTCATTGGTCACCCAGCGGTCGGCGGTCACTCAGTGTCACCCAGGGGTCAGCCGTCACTCTGTGGTCATTCAGGGTCACCCAGCGGTCGGCGGTCACTCAGGGTCACCCAGGGGTCAGCCGTCACTCTGTGGTCATTCAGGGTCACCCAGCGGTCGGCGGTCACTCAGGGTCACCCAGGGGTCAGCGGTCACTCTGTGGTCACTCATTGGTCACCCAGGGGTCAGCGGTCACTCTGTGGTCACTCAGGGTCACCCAGGGATCAGCGGTCACTCAGGGTCACTCAGGGGTCAGCCGTCACTCTGTGGTCACTCAGGGTCACCCAGGGGTCAGCGGTCACTCAGGGTCACTCAGGGGTCAGCCGTCACTCTGTGGTCACTCAGGGTCACCCAGGGATCAGCGGTCACTCAGGGTCACTCAGGGGTCAGCCGTCACTCTGTGGTCACTCAGGGTCACTCAGCGGTCAGCGGTCACTCTGTGGTCACTCAGGGTCACCCAGCGGTCACCGGTCACTCTGCGGTCACTCAGGGTCACCCAGCGGTCAGCGGTCACTCTGTGGCTACTCAGGGTCACCCAGCGGTCAGCGGTCACTCAGGGTCACCCAGCGGTCAGCGGTCACTCTGTGGTCACTCGGGGTCACCCAGCGGTCAGCGGTCACTCTGTGGTCACTCAGGGTCACCCAGCGGTCAGCGGTCACTCTGTGGCCACTCAGGGTCACCCAGCGGTCAGCGGTCACTCAGGGTCACCCAGCGGTCACTCTGTGGTCACTCAGGGTCACCCAGGGGTCAGCGGTCACTCAGGGTCACTCAGGGTCACCCAGCGGTCAGCGGTCACTCACCCCGGCCCTGCGGGCAGTGAACAGCGCCGTGTAGGGCACCTGCTCCTCCTGCAGCACCCGCAGCACCTCGCCCAGCACGGCGTCTGTGGGCACGGAGAGCCAAAATCCCCCAATTAACCCAAAATCACCCAAATTAACCCAAAATCCCCCAAATTAACCCAAAATCCCCCCAATTAACCCAAAATCACACAAATTAACCCAAAATCCCCCCAATTAACCCAAAATTACCCAAAACTAACCCAAAATCACCCCAATTAACCCAAAATTACCCAAAACTAACCCAAAATCCCCCCAATTAACCCAAAATCCCCAAATTAACCCAAAATCCCCCCAAATTAACCCAAAATCCCCCCAATTAACCCAAAATCCCCCCAATTAACCCAAAATCCCCCAATTAACCCAGAATTAACCCAAAATCCCCCCAATTAACCCAAAATCCCCCCAATTAACCCAAAATCCCCCCAATTAACCCAAAATCACACAAATTAACCCAAAATCCCCCCAATTAACCCAAAATCCCCCAAATTAACCCAAAATCACCCAAATTAACCCAAAATCCCCCCAAATTAACCCAAAATCCCCCCAATTAACCCAAAATTACCCAAAACTAACCCAAAATTACCCAAAACTAACCCAAAATCCCCCAAATTAACCCAAAATCCCCCCAATTAACCCAAAATCCCCAAATTAACCCAAAATCCCCCAAATTAACCCAAAATCACCCAAATTAACCCAAAATCCCCCCAATTAACCCAAAATCCCCCAAATTAACCCAAACTCCCCCCAAATTAACCCAAAATCCCCCCAATTAACCCAAAATCCCCCAAATTAACCCAAAATCCCCCAAAAGTAACCCAGAATTAACCCAAAATCCCCCCAAATTAACCCAAAATCCCCCAAAATCAACCCAAAATCACCCAAAACGAACCCAAAATCCCCCCAAATTAACCCAAATCCTGCCCCAAAACCCCCCGAATCCACCCCAAATCCTGCCCCAGTCCATCCCAGTCCATCCCAGTGGCCCGGCCTCACCGTTACTGGTCAGAGCCTCCTTGGGTCCCATCAGGCCGGAGCTGGGGGGAGACGGACACTCAGGGGGGCCCTATGGGGCACGGGGGTCCCTATGGGGTCCCTATGGGGCAGGGGGGCCCCACGGGGGTCCCTATGGGGCAGGAGATCTCTGTGAGGTCTCTATGGGGCACAGGGTCCCTATGGGGTCCCTATAGGGCAGGAGATCTCTGTGGGGTCTCTATGGGGCACGGGGGTCCCCATGGGGCAGAAAAAATCCTACAGGGTCTCTATGGGGTTTCTATGGGGCAGGAGAGCTCTATGGGGTCTGTATGGGGCAGGAGAGCTCTATGGGGTCTCTATGGGGCAGGGGAGCTCTATGGGGTCTCTATGGGGCAGGGGAGCTCTATGGGGTCTCTATGGGGCAGGGAAAGCTCTATGGGGTCTCTATGGGGCAGGGGAGCTCTATGGGGTCTCTATGGGGCAGGGAAAGCTCTATGGGGTCTCCGTGGGGCAGGGGAGCTCTATGGGGTCTCTATGGGGCAGGAGAGCTCAATGGGGTCTCTATGGGGCAGGGGAGCTCTATGGGGTCTCTATGGGGCAGGGGAGCTCTATGGGGTCTCTATGGGGTTTCTATGGGTCCCTAGGGGGCAGGGGGAGCTCTACGGGATCACTACAGGATTTCTATGGGGTCACTGTGGGGTCATTATAGGTCCTGTGGGGTCACTGTGGGGTCACTGTGGGGTCACTGTGGGGTCACTGTGGGGTCACTGCAGGGTCACTATGGGTCATTATGGGGTCACTGTGGGGTCACTGTGGGTCACTGTGAGGTCACTGTGGGGTCACTGTGGGGTCACTGTGGGTCACTGTGGGGTCACTGTGGATCACTGTGGGGTCACTGTGGGGTCACTGTGGGTCACTGTGGGGTCACTGTGGGGTCACTGTGGGTCACTGTGGGTCACTGTGGGGTCACTGTGGGGTCACTGTGGGTCACTGTGGGGTCACTGTGGGGTCACTGTGGGTCACTGTGGGTCACTGTGGGGTCACTGTGGGGTCACTGTGGGGTCTCTGTGGGTCACTGTGGGGTCACTGTGGGGTCACTGTGGGGTCACTGTGGGTCACTGTGGGGTCACTGTGGGGTCACTGTGGGGTCACTGTGGGGTCAGTGTGGGGTCACTGTGGGTCACTGTGGGGTCACTGTGGGGTCACTGTGGGGTCACTGTGGGTCACTGCGGGGTCACTGTGGGATCACTGTGGGGTCACTGTGGGTCACTGTGGGGTCACTGTGGGGTCACTGTGGGGTCACTGCGGGGTCACTATGGGTCATTATGGGGTCAGTGCGGGGTCACTCACCGGCTGTGGGGCAGCCCCACCAGCAGCAGCGTGGGCTCCGTGGGGTCACTCTCGGGGTCAGTCCGGTTCAGCCGCAGCCCCCCCCAGGGCCCCCCCGGGCAGGCTCAGCGGGGGCGGGGCCCCCAGGACCCTCTGCAGGGTCAGCGGCAGCGCGGCCGCAGCGGCTCCGGCCACCGAGGGGACGGTCAGCGCTGAGCCCGCCGAGCCCAGGGCGGCCTGGGACAGAGAGAGCCCCAAATTCACCAAAATCACCCAAATTCACCCCAAATCCCACCGAGGGGACGGTCAGCGCAGAGCCCGCCGAGCCCAGGGCGGCCTGGGACAGAGAGAGCCCCAAATTCACCAAAATCACCCAAATTCACCCCAAATCCCACCGAGGGGACGGTCAGCGCTGAGCCCGCCGAGCCCAGGGCGGCCTGGGACAGAGAGAGCCCCAGATTCACCAAAATCACCCAAATTCACCCCAAATCCCACCGAGGGGACGGTCAGCACTGAGCCCGCCGAGCCCAGGGCGGCCTGGGACAGAGAGAGCCCCAAATTCACCAAAATCACCCAAATTCACCCCAAATCCCACCGAGGGGACGGTCAGCACTGAGCCCGCCGAGCCCAGGGCGGCCTGGGACACAGAGAGCCCCAAATTCACCAAAATCACCCAAATTCACCCCAAATCCCACCGAGGGGACGGTCAGCGCTGAGCCCGCCGAGCCCAGGGCGGCCTGAGACAGAAATAATGATAAAAAACCCCCAAATCACCCCAAATTCACCCCAAAATCACCGAGGGGAGGGGCAGGGCTGAGCCCAGGGTGCCCCGGAAGAAAGGAGGGTCAGAAAATTTCCTAAAAATCCCCCAAATCGCACCAAAAACCCCAAAACTCTCCAGTCCCACCCCAACCCCCACTGAGCCGAGAGCTCCCTGAAACGACGGGAATCATAAAATACCCAAAATCACCCCAAAATCATCCCCAAATCCCCAAAAATCCCAAAAACTCCCCCCAAACCCATCTCAAAAACTCCAAAATTCCCCCCAGACCCAGCCCAAAACCCCAAAATCACCCCAAAATCACCCCAAAATCATCCCAAACTCCCCAAAATTCCCCCCAAACCCCTCAAAAATCCCCAAATTCCCCCCAAACCCACCCCAAAAACCCCCAAATCGCCCCAAAATCCTCCCCCAACCCGACCCCAAAACCCCCCAATCACCCCAAACTCCCCAGAGCCACCCAAACCCCCCCGGACCCCCCAGACTCCCCAAATCCTCCCCTGGGCTCCTCCTCCACCTTTGGGACCACCCCCAGCCCCCATTGGCCACTCCCCGTTGACCCCTCCCCCACCCCAGTGTGGCCCCTCCCCTTTACCCCGCCCTCTTTGGCTCCTCCCCCACCCTGATGTGTCCCCTCCCCCATTGACTCCTCCCCATCTTAAGCATCTCCCACATTGGCCCCTCCCCCTTCCCGAGGCTCCTCCCCCTTGACCCTTTCCTGACCCCAGGCCGCCCCTCCCCCACCCAGGCCCCTCTTTGCCCCTCCCCCGGTGAAGCGCGGCCCGTCCCCCGCCCAGCTGTCCCTGGAGGATTTCACGGCCTTCGGGGGCGAAATCCTCCAGGGACAGCTGGGGGGGGAGGGGCAGCGTTACCGGGGGAGGGGCCAAAGAGGGCGGGGCAAAGGGGAGGGGACACAGCAGAGCGGGGGAGGAGCCTCAGGGATGGGGAGGGGCCAACATGGGGGGGGTCAGTGGGGAGGGGCCGCAATGGGGTGGGGCCAATGTGGGAGGGGCTAAAGGGGAGGGGAGGGGCCTCACCGGTGGGGGAGGGGCCAAACACCCCCCCCAGTGTTACCTGTGGAGGGGGGAGGGGCCCGAATGCCACGGGTGGGGGAGGGGAATTGGGGGGCTCTGGGGGGTCCCTCCTGGAGCAGCAGCACCGGGGGGGGGTTGGGAGGGGATTTTGGGGGAGTTTGGGGGGTTTTTAGAGGTTTTTTGGGATTTTTTTGAGGGTTTTGGGGGTGCGGGGGTCGTTATTGAGAGTTTTGGGGGTTTTTTGGCATTTTTGGGGGATATTTTGGGGCTTTTTTGGGATATTTGGGGATTTTGGGGGGGCGTTGGGATATTTTGGGATATTTGGGGGGGTTTTTTGGGATATTTTGGGATATTTGGGGGGCTTTTTGGGATATTTTGGGATTTTGGGGGGTTTTTTGGGATATTTGGGGTTTTTTTGGGATATTTTGGGGGTTTTTTGGGATATTTGGGGATTTTGGGGGGATTTTGGGACATTTTGGGGATCTTTTGGGGATTTTGGGGGGATATTTTTGGGATGTTTTAGTGGTATTTTTCTGGCATACTGTTGAGATACTTTGGGAATATTTTGGGGGATATTTCGGGGGGATTTTTGGGGCCATTTCAGGGATATTTTTGGGGTATCTTGGGGATACTTTGGGGATATTTTTAGGATATTTTTGGGACTTTTTTGGGATATTTGGAGGGATGTTTTGGGGATTTTGGGGGGATTTTTCAGGATATTTTCTGGGTTATTTTTGGGATATTTTTGGGAGATTTTTGAGGATATTTTTGGGGTGTTTTGGGGATATTTTTGGGGTGTTTTCCCTCACCTGGTCCTGCAGGAAGAGCAGCACCGTCCTGGGGCCCTCCCCTCAGCCCCGGCTCCAGCAGCTGCTGCAGCTCCGGCTCCGAGAGCACCGAGCCCCCCGAGAGGGTCTGGGGGGTCCACAGCGACCTGGGGGGGAAAGGACCCCAAAAATCAGCCTGGGGACCCCAAAAATCAGCCTGGGGACCCCAAAAATCCGTCAGGGGACCCCAAAAATCAGCCTGGGGACCCCAAAAATCCGTCAGGGGACCCCAAAAATGGCCTCAGGGACCCCAAAGTAACCCACAGACACCCCCAAAACACCCACAGGGACCCCAAAATCAGCCTGGGAACCCCAAAAATCAGTCAAGGGACCCCAAAAACAGCCTGAGGACCCCAAAAATCAACCAAGGGACCCCAAAAACAGCCTGGGGGGCCCACAGCGACCTGGGGGGGAAAGGGACCCCAAAAATCAGCCTGGGGACCCCAAAAATCAGTCAGGGGACCCCCAAAATCTGTCAGGGGACCCCAAAAATCAGCCTGGGGACCCCAAAAATCCGTCAGGGGACCCCAAAAATGGCCTCAGGGACCCCAAAGTAACCCACAGACACCCCCAAAACACCCACAGGGACCCCAAAATCAGCCTGGGAACCCCAAAAATCAGTCAAGGGACCCCAAAAACAGCCTGAGGACCCCAAAAATCAACCAAGGGACCCCAAAAACAGCCTGGGGGGCCCACAGCGACCTGGGGGGGAAAGGGACCCCAAAAATCAGCCTGGGGACCCCAAAAATCAGTCAGGGGACCTCCAAAATCTGTCAGGGGACCCCAAAAATTGCCTGGGGACCCCAAAAGTCAGTCAGGGGACCCCAAAAATCAGCCTGGGGACCCCAAAAATCAGTCAGGGGACCCCAAAAATCACCCACAGGGACCCCAAAAATCAGCCTGGGGACCCCAAAAATCAGTCAGGGGACCCCCAAAATCTGTCAGGGGACCCCAAAAATCAGCCTGGGGACCCCAAAAATCCGTCAGGGGACCCCAAAAATCAGTCAGGGGACCCCAAAAATCCGTCAGGGGACCCCCAAAATCAGTCAGGGGACCCCAAAAATGGCCTCAGGGACCCCAAAGTTACTTACAAATACCCCCAAAACACCCACAGGGACCCCAAGATCAGCCTGGGGACCCCAAAAATCAGTCAAGGGACCCCAAAAACAGCCTGAGGACCCCAAAAATCAACCAAGGGACCCCAAAAACAGCCTGGGGGGCCCACAGCGACCTGGGGGGGAAAGGGACCCCAAAAATCAGTCAGGGGACCCCCAAAATCTGTCAGGGGACCCCAAAAATCAGCCTGGGGACCCCAAAAGTCAGTCAGGGGACCCCAAAAATCAGCCTGGGGACCCCAAAATCAGTCAGGGGACCCCAAAAATCACCCACAGGGACCCCAAAATCAGCCTGGGGACCCCAAAAATCAGTCAGGGGACCCCAAAAACAGCCTGGGGGGCCCAAAAATCACCCACAGGGACCCCAAAATCAGCCCCAGACACCCCAAAAACCCCCGCAGGCACCTGGGGGGCAAAAAGACCCCCCAAAATCACCCAGAGAGCCCCAAAAATCCCCTCAGAGATGCCAAAATCACCCAGGGACCCCCAAGAAACCCCCAGAGACACCCCAAAATCGCCCCCAGAAAGGTCCTAAAACCACCTGGAGAGCCCAAAGCCACCCAGAGACCACAAATATCCCCTCAGAGAGCCCCAAAAATCACCCGGGGACCCCCAAAGCCCCTCAAGAGACCCCCAAAGCCCCCCCCCCCCCCCAAGAGGAGCCCGAAAAGCTCCTGAGGTCTCTCAGAGCCCCCAAATCGCCTCAAATCTCCCCCAAACCGGCCCCGAGGCTCCCCGGAGCCGCCCGTTCCCGGCGCTGTCGCACCGCTCGGTGCTCCAGACCAGCAGCGGGACGTGCGCGGCGGCCGCGGGCGGCGGGCCCGGGGCGATCCCGGCCACGGCCGCCAGCAGCGCCCACAGCGCCGCCGCCATCTTCGGCGTCCCCCCCGCCGCCGCCGCCATCTTCGGCGTCCCCGCCGTCGCCACGCACGGTCACGTGGGGTGGGACGTGAGGGGGGGGGGGACGTGCGATGACGTAATGGGGTGGGGGGGTGTGCGTGAGGTTACGCCCCCTCGGTCTCCTCGGTGGGGTTACGCCCCCTTCTTGTGGCCACGCCCACTCGGTGTGGCCACGCCCGCTCGGGGAAGCGCCGAAGTCGCCTCAGGGGGTTTGTCCCCGAAAATCCGCCGGGAAATGGGCCAAAAATCCCCTCAGAGGGCCCCGAAATCCCTTCAAGGAGCTCCGAAATCACCACAGGGGTTTGTCCCCGAAAATTCATCGAGAAATGGCCCAAAAATCCCCTCAGAGGGCCCCGAAATCCCTTCAAGGAGCCCCGAAATCGCCTCAGGGGGTTTGTCCCCGAAAATCCGCCGGGAAATGGGCCAAAAATCCCCTCAGAGGGCCCCGAAATCCCTTCAAGGAGCTCCGAAATCACCTCAGGGGTTTGTCCCCGAAAATTCATCGAGAAATGGCCCAAAAATCCCCTCAGAGGGCCCCGAAATCCCTTCAAGGAGCCCCGAAATCGCCTCAGGGGTTTTGTCCCCGAAAATTCGCCGGGAAATGGCTCAAAAATCCCGCAAGTGAGTCCCCAAAACCTCCTCAGAGAGCCCCGAAATCCCTTCAAGGAGCCCCGAAATCACCTCAGGGGTTTTGTCCCCGAAAATTCATCGAGAAATGGCCCAAAAATCCCCTCAGAGGGCCCCGAAATCCTTTCAAGGAGCCCTGAAATCGCCTCAGGGGGTTTGTCCCCGAAAATCCGCCGGGAAATGGGCCAAAAATCCCGCAAGTGAGTCCCCGAAACCTCCTCAGAGGGCCCCGAAATCCCTTCAAGGAGCCCCGAAATCGCCTCAGGGGTTTTGTCTCCGAAAATTCATCGAGAAATGGCCCAAAAATCCCCTCAGAGAACCCCAAAAATCCCCCAAGTGAGTCCCCGAAACCTCCCCAGAGAGCCCCGAAATCGCCTCAGGGGTTTTGTCTCCGAAAATTCATCGAGAAATGGCCCAAAAATCCCCTCAGAGGGCCCCAAAATCCCTTCAAGGAGCCCCAAAATCGCCTCAGGGGTTTTGCCCCGAAAATTAATCTAGAACTGGCCCAAAAATCCCTACAGAGAACCCCAAAAATCCCACCAGGGATTCCCCAAAACCTCCCCAGAGAGCCCCGAAATCGCCTCAGGGGTTTTGTCCCCGAAAATTCATCGAGAAATGGCCCCAAAATCTCCTCCGAGAACCCCAAAATCCTTTCAAAGAACCCCCAAATCCACCGGGGCCCCAAAATCCCCTCAGGGATCCCCAAAACTCCCCTCCGAGAACCCCCAAAATAAACCGGGAGATGCCACGAGAATCTCCCAGGGAGACCCCAAAATCCACCGAGAAAACGGCCCAAAGCCCCCCCAGGGAAGGCCAAAATCCCCTCAGGGAGCCCCTCGATTTTCCCCCCATTTTTTCCCTTTTTTCCCCCATTTTCCCCTTATTCCCCCCAATTTTTTCCTGTTTTTCTGTGTTTTCTCCTTATTTTCTCTATTTTCCCCCATTTTTCCCCCCCCAATTCCCTCAGTTTCCTCCCCATGTCCCGTACCCCCTTTTCTCCACCGTTTTTCCCCACTTTTTCCCCATTTTTCCCCCCAGTTTAACCCCATTTCCATTTGGGGATTTTCCCTCGTGGATCCAGCCCCGATTCCCCCCAAACCCCCCCTCAAAATCCCCCAAAAATTCCCGATTTTCTGGGAATTCCTGGAAATTCCCTCCCCTGGCCAAAAACTGCAACTTCCGGGTCCGTTTTTCCCCAAAAAAATTCAAATTTTGGGGTCGTTTTATTGAAGGATCTTTGGTGAAATCAAAGTGCAAAAAACCAGCAAAGGGCTGGGGCCGTACTGGGAGCACTGGGAGTGCACTGGGAGCACTGGGAGTGCACTGGGGCCGTACTGGGAGCACTGGGAGTGCACTGGGGCCAGACTGGGAGCACTGGGAGTGCACTGGGAGCACTGGGAGTGCGCTGGGGCCAGACTGGGAGCACTGGGAGTGCACTGGGAGCACTGGGAGTGCACTGGGGCCAGACTGGGAGCACTGGGAGTGCACGGGGAGCACTGGGAGTGCACTGGAGCCAAACTGGGAGCACTGGGAGTGCACTGGGAGCACTGGGAGTGCACTGGGGCCAGACTGGGAGCACTGGGAGTGCACTGGGAGCACTGGGAGTGCGCTGGGGCCAGACTGGGAGCACTGGGGCCAGACTGGGAGCACTGGGAGTGCGCTGGGGCCAGACTGGGAGCACTGGGAGTGCACTGGGAGCACTGGGAGTGCACTGAGGCCAGACTGGGAGCACTGGGAGTGCACTGGGGCCGTACTGGGAGCACTGGGAGTGCACTGGGAGCACTGGGAGTGCACTGGGGCCAGACTGGGAGCACTGGGAGTGCACTGGGAGCACTGGGAGTGCACTGGGGCCAGACTGGGAGCACTGGGAGTGCACTGGGGCCGTACTGGGAGCACTGGGACTGAACTGGGCGGGGCTCAGGGCTTGGGGGGGGGCCCTGTCCCTATCTCAAACTGGGAGCACTGGGGCCATACTGGGATTGCTGGGGCCATACTGGTCTCTCAGTGTCCCCATTCCCAGTCCCATACTGGGAGCACTGGGAGCACTGGTCCCCTCTCAGGGCTCAGGGGGGTCCCCAGTCCCGTTCCCAGCCCCATACTGGGAGCACTGGGGCCATACTGGGAGCACTGGGGCCATACTGGGCTCTCAGGGCTCCCCAGTGTCCCCAGTGTCCCCGTTCCCAGTCCCATACTGGGAGCACTGGTCGCCGTCGCCGTCGCCGCCGCGCACCAGCAGCACCGGCCCCAGGCCCTCGGTGAGAACCTCCAGGAACTCCAGGTCTGGGCGAGTCAGGGACAAACCAGTGACCCCCAGTGACCACCAGTGCCCTCCCAGTGCCCTCCCAGTAACCACCTGTGACCACCAGTGACCACCAGTGCCCTCCCAGTGCCCTCCCAGTAACCACCTGTGACCACCAGTGACCACCAGTGCCCTCCCAGTGCCCTCCCAGTAACCACCAGTGACCACCAGTGACCACCAGTGACCACCTGTGACCTCCCAGTGACCACCAGTGCCCTCCCAGTGCCCTCCCAGTAACCACCAGTAACCACCTGTGACCACCAGTGACCACCAGTGCCCTCCCAGTGACCTCCCAGTAACCACCTGTGACCACCAGTGAGCACCAGTGACCTCCCAGTGACCTCCCAGTGACCCCCAGTGACCACCAGTGCCCTCCCAGTGACCTCCCAGTAACCACCAGTGAGCACCAGTGAGCACCAGTGACCACCAGTGACCTCTCAGTAACCTCCAGTGAGCACCAGTGACCTCCCAGTGACCCCCAGTGACCTCCCAGTGACCTCCAGTGACCTCCCAGTGACCCCCAGTGACCTCCCAGTGACCTCCCAGTGACCTCCAGTGACCTCCCAGTGACCACCAGTGACCACCAGTGACCTCCCAGTGACCTCCCAGTGACCACCAGTGACCTCCCAGTAACCACCAGTGACCTCCCAGTGACCACCAGTGACCCCCAGTGACCTCCCAGTGACCCCCAGTGACCTCCCAGTGACCACCAGTGACCTCCCAGTAACCACCAGTGATCCCCAGTGACCTCACAGTGCCCTCCCAGTGACCACCAGTGACCACCAGTGACCTCCCAGTGACCACCAGTGACCCCCAGTGACCTCCCAGTGACCACCAGTGACCTCCCAGTGCCCTCCCAGTGCCTCCCAGTGCCCTCCCAGTGACCACCAGTGACCACCAGTGACCTCCCAGTGACCACCAGTGACCTCCCAGTGACCTCCCAGTGCCCCCAGTGCCCTCCCAGTACGCCCCAGTTTCCCCCACCCCTCCCAGTTTCCCCATTTCCCCCCTTTTCCCTTTTCCTGTTTCCCCCAATTCCCCATCCCCAATTGTCCCAAATTCCCTGGGTTTTTTCCCAATTCCGGATACAGTTCTCCAGGACCCCGTTTTCCCCCGTTTTTTCCCCATTTTTCCCCGTTTTTTCCCCATTTTTCCCGGGTTTTCCCAATCTCCCCATTCCCATTTTCCCTATTTTTCAGCCATTTTTCCCAATTTCCCCCATTTTTCCCCAATTTCGGATACACTTTTCCAGGGACCACTTCCCCTCATTTTCCCCATTTTTTCCCCATTTCCCCCCATTTTCCCCATTTCCATTTTCCCCCTTTTCCCCATTTTTCCCAAATTCCCCCGTTTTCCCCCCAATTTCAGATTCAGTTCTCCAGGGACCCTTTCCCCTCATTTCCCCCATTCCCATTTTTCCCCATTTTTTCCCATTTTCTCCCCATTTCCCCCATTTTTCCCCATTCCCAAATTTCCCCATTTTTCCCCATTTACCCCCATTTTTTCCCATTTCCCCATTTTTCCCCATTCCCATTTTCCCCCATTTTCCCCCATTTTTCCCATTTCCCCCCATTTTTCCCCATTTCCCCCCATTATTCCCATTTTTCTCCCATTTTTCTCCCATTTTCCCCATTTCCCCCCATTATTCCCATTTCCCCCCATTATTCCCATTTTCCCCGAATTCCCGGTTTTTCCCCCCAGTTCCGGATACAGTTTTCCAGCGGGCGGTGGGGGCGGGGGCGGGGGCGGGGGGGGCAGGTCCAGCAGCACCAGCCCCGCCCCCCCCGAGTGCGCCCCGATGGCGGCGTTCAGGCGCTCGGCGGCGTGCATGCGCCGGACGTTCCCCCTGCCCAGTATGGACCAGTAGAAACCAGTATGGACCAGTACAGACCAGTATGGACCGGTACAAACCAGTACAGACCAGTACAGACCGGTATGGACCGGTACAGACCAGTCATCCCCACTGACCACCCCCCCTCCACTGTCCCAGTGCATGCGCCGGACGTTCCCCCTCCCCAGTATAAACCAGTATGGACCAGTATAGACTGGTATAAACCAGTACAGACCAGTATAAACCAGTATAGAACGGTATGGACTGGTATGGACCAGTATAAACCAGTATGGATCAGTCACCCCCACTGACCACCCCCCCCACTGTCCCAGTGCATGCGCCAGGCGTTCCCCCCTCCCCAGTATAAACCAGTATGGACCAGTATAAACCAGTACAGACCAGTATAAACCAGTATAGAACGGTACGGACTGGTATGGACCAGTATAAACCAGTACGGATCAGTCACCCCCACTGACCACCCCCCCCTTCAGTGCCCCAGTGCACGCGCCGGACGTTCCCCCCGCCCACTATAACCCAGTATAAACCAGTATGGACCGGTATGGACCAGTACAGACCAGTATAAACCAGTATAGACCAGGAGGGACCACCAGTGTCCCTCTCCCAGTCCCTCCCAGTCCCTCCCAGTCCCTCCCAGTGTTCCCAGTCTCACTCACGGGCTGGGTCCCCTCCGGGGCTCCCCCTCCCCCCCCCTCCTCTTCCTCAGCGCTGGGCGGCTGCGAGAGGGCGTGGCCTCCCTGTGACGTCATCGGGAGAGAGAGATTAATGACGTCACAAGGTTGGCTGTAACATCACAGGGATGGTTGTGACGTCGTGAGGATGCTGTGTGACGTCACAGGGAGGCGATGACATCACGGGGAGGGGTTTAACAGTAGAGGCAGGGGTGAGAATGACGTCAGAGGGGTGATGATGACGTCACATGCGGTCTATGAAGCTGCATGGCAATGACGTCATATGGTGCTGTGTGATGTCATGGGTATGGCAGAGACATCACAGGGAGAGCAATGACATCACAGAGAATGGGGATGACATCATGAGAAGGTGTGATGACGTCACAGGGAGATTGGTGATGTCACAGGGAGGACAGTGATGTCACCAAAGGATAATGACATCACAGGGAGTGGGGATGGCACCACAGGGAGGGTAGTGACATCACTGGGCAGTGACGTCACAGGGAGGACGATGGCATCACGGACCGGGTGATGACATCACAAGGGAGATGATGACATCACAAATGCAATGACATCACAAGGAGGAGGAGGATGTCACAGGGTGACAATAACATGGGGGGTGTGATGACATCACGGACAGGGTGATGACATTACGGGGACGATGATGACATCGCAGGCAGGGTGATGATGTCACAAGGATTGTGATGATGACGTCGCAGGGAGGGCAATAGGGCAATGACACTCCTGACAAGGTCATGATGTCACAGGGGGTACGATGATGTCACATGCATGACGATGACATCACAGGTCACGGCGGTGACGCCACATGGCGTGATGACATCACGGGGGTGATGATGATGTCACAACGGATTATGATGACGATGATGATGATGATTGATGATGATGATGACGATGATGATGGTGGTGATGATGACGTCACAGGGGAGGGGCGATGACGTCACCTGTGCCCGGCGGAGCTGCCGCAGCATCTGCGACCTCTGCTCCATCATCAGCGTCCGCTCGTACGTGTACGCCGAGACGTCCTCGTTGTGCTGCGGGCGGGACCGACCAGTACGGACCAGTATAAACCAGTACGGACCAGTATAGACCGGGAGGGACCAGTATAAACCAGTATAAACCAGTATGGACCACTACTGACGGGGCAGGGCTGGTTTGGGGTGGTTTTGGGGTATTTTTGGGGTATTTTTGGGGCTGGTCATGGAGTCTCTCAGGTCTATTTTTGGGGTGGTTTTGGGGTCTCTCAGGTGTATTTTTGGGGTGTTTTAGGGGTATTTTTGGGGTGGTTTTGGGGTCTCTCAGGTGTATTTTTGGGGTGTTTTAGGGGTATTTTTGGGGTGGTTTTGGGGTCTCTCAGGTGTATTTTTGGGGTGTTTTAGGGGTATTTTTGGGGTGGTTTTGGGGTCTCTCAGGTGTATTTTTGGGGTGTTTTAGGGGTATTTTTGGGGTGGTTTTGGGGTCTCTCAGGTGTATTTTTGGGGTGTTTTAGGGGTATTTTTGGGGTGGTTTGGGGGTCTCTCAGGTGTATTTTTGGGGTGTTTTAGGGGTATTTTTGGGGTGGTTTGGGGGTCTCTCAGGTGTATTTTTGGGGTGTTTTAGGGGTATTTTTGGGGTGGTTTTGGGGTCTCTCAGGTGTATTTTTGGGGTGTTTTAGGGGTATTTTTGGGGTGGTTTGGGGGTCTCTCAGGTGTATTTTTGGGGTGTTTTAGGGGTATTTTTGGGGTGGTTTGGGGGTCTCTCAGGTGTATTTTTGGGGTGTTTTAGGGGTATTTTTGGGGTGGTTTTGGGGTCTCTCAGGTGTATTTTTGGGGTGTTTTAGGGGTATTTTTGGGGTGGTTTGGGGGTCTCTCAGGTGTATTTTTGGGGTGTTTTAGGGGTATTTTTGGGGTGGTTTGGGGGTCTCTCAGGTGTATTTTTGGGGTGTTTTAGGGGTATTTTTGGGGTGGTTTGGGGGTCTCTCAGGTGTATTTTTGGGGTGTTTTAGGGGTATTTTTGGGGTGGTTTGGGGTCTCTCAGGTGTATTTTTGGGGTGTTTTAGGGGTATTTTTGGGGTGGTTTGGGGGTCTCTCAGGTGTATTTTTGGGGTGTTTTAGGGGTATTTTTGGGGTGGTTTGGGGGTCTCTCAGGTGTATTTTTGGGGTGTTTTAGGGGTATTTTTGGGGTGGTTTGGGGGTCTCTCAGGTGTATTTTTGGGGTATTTCAGGTGTGTTCTTGGCTCTCACCAGCTCCACCACGTGCACCTGGGCCGGCAGCGCCCGGCGCCGCGCCACGGCCTCCAGGAGGCGCCGCAGCCGCTCGCTGTTGTCCTCCAGCAGCGCCACCGTGAACAGGCGCAGGGGACACCCGCGCCACGCCTGGGGACAGCGGGGGACAGGTGAGACCCCTCCCCAAAATCCCCAAAAAACCCCAAATCCACCTGAGCCTCACCTGGGGACAGCGAGGGACAGGTGAGACCCCTCTTCAAAACCCAGAGACGCCCAAAACCCCACCCCCATCACACCTGGGGGGTCACAAGGGGGTCATGGAGGGTCACCAAGGGTCAACCCCCTCCTCCCCCAAGCCCCTCCCCACATCTCACAGACCCCGCCCCCTCATGCCCTGCCTCAAGCCCCTCCCCTTGACCCCCTCAAGCCCCGCCCTTCATGCCCTGCCCTCTCAAGCTCCTCTCAAGCCCCGCCCCCTCAATCCCACCCTCTAAAGCCCCACCCTCTCCATCCCCACCCTCTCAAGCCCCGCCCCAATCCCCACCCTCTCAAACCCCACCCTCTCAAGCCCCGCCCCTCAATTCCTGCCCTCTCCAGCCCCACCCTCTCAAGCCCCGCCCTCTCAAGCCTCACCCTCTCAAGCCCCGCCCCATCCCCACCCCTGAAGCCCCGCCCCCGAGGCCCCGCCCCCCGAGGCCCCGCCTACCGGGTGCTGTCTGAGCAGCAGCGGCAGCAGCGTCAGGAGGCGCCCGGTGCCGACCACCCACCACACGTCCAGAGAGCCCCCCGGGGCCGCGCCCGGCTCCGCCCCGCCCTTGGACACCAGCAGCGCGCGCCCCCCGGCCCCGGACACGCGCAGCAGCTCTGGGGACACACGGGGACATCGGGAGGGGACAGCGGGGACGCCCCCAGAAAGCCTCACCGCGTGTCCCCAACCCCGCAATGTCCCGGTGACGCCCCCAAAGGTGTCCCCCGGGTGTCCCCTCCCATCGTGTTCCCACCCCGTGTCACCCCAATGTCCCAGCCGCTCCCCCCCATGGCCCCCAGTGTCCCCCCGTGACTCCCCAATGTCCTCTGGATGTCCCCAACATCCCCAATGTCCCCAATATCCTCCAACGTCCCCAATGTCTCCAATATCCCCCAATGTCCCCAATCCCCCAATGTCCCCAGTGTCCCCATTGTTCCTTAATCCCCCCAAAGTCCCCAATGTCCCCAATGTCCCAAATATCCCCCAATGTCCCCAATGTCCTCATTGTTCAATCCCCCAATGTCCCCAGTGTCCCCATTGTTTCTAAATCCCCCCAATGTCCCCAATGTCCCCAATGTCCCAATATCCCCCAGTGTCCCCAGTGTCCCCAATGTCCCAAATATCCCCCAACGTCCCCAGTGTCCCCGCTGTTCCTTAATCCCCCCAACGTCCCCCATGTCCCCAATGTCCCAATATCCCCCAATGTCCCCAATGTCCCCAATCCCCCAGTGTTCCAATATCCCCGATGTCCCTGATGTCCCCAATCCCCACAATCCCCCCAGTTCTCTCAATGTCCCCAATGTCCCCAATCCTCCCAAAGTCCCCAGTGTCCCCAAGATCCCCGATGTCCCCAATGTCCCCAGTGTCCCTGATGTCCCCAATCTCCACAATCCCCCCAATCCCCTCAATGTCCCCAATCCCTTCCAATGTCCCCAATGTCCCCCAACGTCCCCGATGTCCCCCGAATGTCCCCAACGTACCCACGAAGTCCCTGGCGGCGCGGGCGGGGTCCGGCTGCTGCCGCCACCGTCGGGGCCACCCGAGCAGGACCGTGTTGGGGCGGAGCGCCCCCAGCCCCACCCCCTGCACGAGCGCGGCCAGCCCCGCGCCCGGCTCCGGTGTCACCAGGACCTGCACGAAGCCGCGGGCGCCGGCCCGGGCCAGGGCTGCCCGGAGAGCCTGGGGACAGGGACAGGGACACGGGGACACGGGGACAGGGTCAGGGGACAGCCCAGAGTGACCCCGGCCCGGGCCAGGGCTGCCCGGAGAGCCTGGGGACAGCGACAGGGACACGGGGACACGGGGACAGGGTCAGGGGACAGCCCAGAGTGACCCCGGCCCGGGCCAGGGCTGCCCGGAGAGCCTGGGGACAGCGACAGGGACACGGGGACACGGGGACAGGGTCAGGGGACAGCCCAGAGTGACCCCGGCCCGGGCCAGGGCTGCCCGGAGAGCCTGGGGACAGCGACAGGGACACGGGGACACGGGGACAGGGTCAGGGGACAGCCCAGAGTGACCCCGGCCCGGGCCAGGGCTGCCCGGAGAGCCTGGGGACAGCGACAGGGACACGGGGACATGGGGACAGCGACAGGGACATGGGGACAGGGGACAGTGACAGGGACAGGGACATGGGAGGGTCAGGGGTCACCCCAAGGGGACACGGGGACGCCCCAAAAGGACCCGGCCCCACCGGCCCCGCCCCGGCCATGACACCCCTCCAAGAGCCCCCCACCCAAACCCCTCCCCTGACCCCCCGGGACCCCTCCACAGCCCCCGTGAGCACCCCATAACCCCATAGCCCCCCACAGCCCCCCATAACCCCCCACAGCCCCCCATAACCCCCCATAGCCTCCCACAGCCCCCCATAACCCCACAGCCCCCCATAGCCCCCCACACCCCCATAGCCCTCCATAGCCCCACATAACCCCCCATAACCCCCCATAGCCCCCCACAGCCCTCCATAGCCCCCCACAGCCCCCCACAGCCCCCCATAACCCCCCACAGCCCCCCACAGCCCCCCATAACCCCCCACAGCCTCCCACAGCCCCCCATAACCCCACAGCCCTCCATAGCCCCCCATAACCCCCCATAGCCCCCCATAACCCCCCACAGCCCCCCACAGCCCCACAGACCCCCATAGCCCCCCATAGCCCCCCACAGCCCTCCATAGCCCCACATAGCCCCACAGAGCCCCCCAGCCCCCCATAGCCCCACATAACCCCCACAGCCCCCCATAGCCCCCCAGCTCCCTCCAGCACCCCATAACCCCCCCCAGCCCCCTCCCCAATAACCCCCCATAAACCCCCAGCCCCCCAAGCCCCCCCGAGCCCCCCCAGCCCCCCCTCACCCTCTCGGCCCCCCGGGCCCGGGGCAGGTCTCCGGGCAAGGCCCCGCCCAGCACCGCCCCCAGCACGGTCAGGCCACGCCCCCCGCCCTGCAGCTGCGCCGCCAGAACCACCAGCTCCGGCCGGGGGGGGGGCCCGGGGGGGTCACCGGGCTTGGACAGCACCAACAGCTGCGGCCTGGGGGGGGACAGAGAGAAATGGGGTCACGGGGGGTCACGGGGGTCACGGGGGGTCACGGGGGGTCACAGGGACATTGGGGTCACAGGGGTCATGGGGACATTGGGGACATGGGGGGGGGGTCACAGGGCTTGGACAGCACCAACAGCTGCGGCCTGGGGGGGGACAGAGAGAAATGGGGTCACGGGGGGTCACGGGGACGTGGGGGGGTCAGGGGGGGTCGGAGGTCTCACCTGAGGCTGGGGGGCGGGGTCAGGGGGTCTCACCTGAGGCTGGGGGGCGGGGTTAGGGGGGGGTCTCACCTGAGGCTGGGGGGCGGGGTCAGGGGGGTCTCACCTGAGGCTGGGGGGCGGGGTCAGGGGGTCTCACCTGAGGCTGGGGGGCGGGGGCCGGCCGTCCTCCAGCCGCAGCAACGCGAACCTGGCGGCGCTCAGGGACAGCCCCCGCAGCCCCTCCCCCCACTCGGTCTGCGCGCTGCGGGGGGGGAGGGGCGGGACAACACAGGTGAGGGTCGGAGCCCCCACAGGTGTCCCTGCCCCCCCCAGGTGTCCCTGTCCCCTCCCTGTCCCCAGGTGTGTTCCAAGGTGTGTCTCAGGTGTCCCCAGGTGTCCCCTCAGGTGTCCCCAGGTGTGCCCCCAGGTGTGTCCTTCTCCCCCAGGTGTGTCCCTGCCCCCTCCCTGTCCCCCAGGTGTCCCCCAGGTGTCCCCAGGTGTGTCCTTCTCCCCCAGGTGTGTCCCTGCCCCCTCCCTGTCCCCCAGGTGTCCCCCAGGTGTCCCCAGGTGTGTCCCCGCCCCTCACCTGCGGAACTCCAGGTATTTGTAGGCGGTGGCGCCGATGCCCAGGGCCAGCAGGGCACAGTGCCAGCAGGTGACAACCATGAGGGACAGACACAGCACGGCCCCGGCCAGGGACACCGCCCTGGGGACAGGACAGGGACATTGGGGACAGTCAGGGACAGGGACACCGCCCTGGGGACACACAGGGACATTGGGGACAGTCAGGGACAGGGACACCGCCCTGGGGACAGGACAGGGACATTGGGGACAGTCGGGGACAGGGACACCGCCCTGGGGACAGGACAGGGACATTGGGGACACTCAGGGACAGGGACACCGCCCTGGGGACAGGACAGGGACATTGGGGACAGTCGGGGACAGGGACACCGCCCTGGGGACAGGACAGGGACATTGGGGACAGTCGGGGACAGGGACACCGCCCTGGGGACAGGACAGGGACATTGGGGACAGTCGGGGACAGGGACACCGCCCTGGGGACAGGACAGGGACATTGGGGACAGTCGGGGACAGGGACACCGCCCTGGGGACAGGACAGGGACATTGGGGACAGTCGGGGACAGGGACACCGCCCTGGGGACAGGACAGGGACATTGGGGACAGTCGGGGACAGGGACACCGCCCTGGGGACAGGACAGGGACATTGGGGACAGTCAGGGACACAGGGACAGTCAGGGACACAGGGACAGGGACAGGGACACTGGGGACAGTCAGGGACACAGGGACAGTCAGGGACACAGGGACAGGGACAGGGACACTGGGGACAGTCAGGGACACCGCCCTGGGGACACACAGGGACATTGGGGACACTGGGGACAGTCAGGGACACCACCCTGCGGACAGGGACAGGGACCCAGCGGTCACTCTGTGTGACCCACGGTCACTCATCGTCACCCAGTGGTCACTCATCGGTCACTCAGTGGTCACCAGTGGTCACTCAGGGTCACTCTGAGGTCACTCAGGGCCACTCAGTGATCACTCGGTGGTCACCCAGTAGTCAGTCACCCATTGGTCACTCAGTGGTCACTCAACACTCAGTGGTCACTCAGCGGTCACCCATCGGTCACTCAGGGTCACTCAGTGGTCACTCAGCAGTCAGTCAGGGTCACTCAGGGTCACCCATTGGTCACTCAGGGTCACTCAGCGGTCACTGATGGTCAATCAGGGTCACTCAGGGTCACCCATTGGTCACTCAGGGTCACTCAGCGGTCACTGATGGTCAATCAGGGTCACTCAGGGTCACCCATTGGTCACTCAGGGTCACTCAGCGGTCACTGATGGTCAATCAGGGTCACTCAGGGTCACCCATTGGTCACTCAGGGTCACTCAGCGGTCACTGATGGTCAATCAGGGTCACTCAGGGTCACCCATTGGTCACTCAGGGTCACTCAGCGGTCACTGATGGTCAATCAGGGTCACTCAAGGTCACCCAGTGGTCACGCAGTGGTCACTCAAGGTCACCCAGCGGTCACCCGGCACTGACCAGTGGTAGAGTGGACACCGCGGGCTCCAGCCGGGCGTGGGCAGCGCCCCCTGCAGGGCGCAGGCCAGGTTCAGCCCCAGGTATGACGTCAGGCACAACCTGCGGAGAGAATGACGTCACCGCGGTGCGCTGACGTCACCGCGCGGGCCGTGACGTCACGGGGAGGGCGGGGACACGCACACGGACAGCACCGGGGCCAGCAGGTCCAGCGAGCCCAGCAGCACCCCCAGGGTCGCGGTCACCAAGGTCGCCAGCAGCGGCCACAGCCGGCCCCGAGACAGCGCCTGCGGGGACACCCAGGGGACACTGAGGGGACATTGGGGACACCCAGGGGACATTGGGGACACCCAGGGGACACTGAGGGGACACTGGGGACACCCAGGGGACACTGGGGACATTGGGGACACCCAGGGGACACTGGGGACACCCAGGGGACACTGGGGACATTGGGGACACCCAGGGGACATTGGGAACATTGGGGACACCCAGGGGACACTGAGGGGACATTGGGGACACCCAGGGGACACTGGGGACACCCAGGGGACACTGGGGACATTTGGAACATTGGGGACACCTAGGGGACACTGGGGACATCCAGGGGACATTGGGGACACCCAGGGGACATTGGGGACATCCAGGGGACATTGGGGACACTGGGGACATTGGGGACACTGGGGACATTGGGGACACTGAGGGGACATTGGGGACATTGGGGACACCCAGGGGACACTGAGGGGACATTGGGGACACTGGGGACACCCAGGGGGCACTGAGGGGACATTGGGGACACTGGGGACACCGAGGGGACACTGAGGGGACATTGGGGACACCCAGGGGACACTGAGGGGACACTGGGGACACCCAGGGGGCACTGGGTCTCCCTTGGGGTCATTGAGGACCCTTTTAGGCATATGGGGACCCTGTTGGGGACCCCCTTGGGGGCATTGGGACCCCTTAGGGACATCGGGGACATACTTGGGGACACTGGGGAGTCCCTGGGGACATCGGGGACCCCCTCTGGGACATTGGGGACCCTTTTTCATATGGGGACCCCCTTGGGGACCCCCTTAGGGGCATCGGGGCCATCTTTGGGGACACTGGGGACCCCTTTAGTGACACAAGCGCCCCTCCCGGTGACACTGGGGTCCCCTCGGGGACACCCTGGGGACAGCGGTGACACTCACGTGCGGCAGCGGCAGCGCCCGTGTCCGCGCCAGCCCCCGCAGCAGGCGGGACCCCCCGAGCAGCGCCTGCAGCCCCGCCCCCACCGCCGACAGCAGCGCCCCCAGCACCGGGACCCAGGGCCAGGGCCAGGCGACAGCGGCCAGCACGGGGACACCGCCCAGGGCGGCCCCGAACCTGCGGGGACACGGGGACGGAGTGGGGACACTGCCCGGGGACACGGGGATGGCACGGGGACACGGCCCGGGGACACGGGGACACGGCCCCGGGACACCGCCCAGGGCGGCCCCGAACCTGCGGGGACACGGGGACGGCGTGGGGACACGGGGACGGCATGGGGACACGGCCCGGGGACACGGCCCGGGGACACCGCCCAGGGCGGCCCCGAACCTGCGGGGACACGGGGACAGCGTGGGGACACGGGGACAGCGTGGGGACACGGGGACAGCGTGGGGACACTGCCCCGGGACACGGGGACAGCACGGGGACACTGCCCGGGGACACGGGGACAGCACGGGGACAGCACGGGGACACGGGGACGGCGCGGGGACACGGCCCGGGGACACGGGGACGGCACGGGGACACTGCCCGGGGACAGGGGGACAGCACGGGGACACGGGGACAGCGTGGGGACACTGCCCGGGGACACGGGGACAGCACGGGGACAGCACGGGGACACTGCCCGGGGACACCGCCCAGGGCGGCCCCGAACCTGCGGGGACACGGGGACAGCGTGGGGACACGGCCCCGGGACACGGGGACAACGTGGGGACACGGCCCCGGGACACGGGGACACTGCCCGGGGTGGCACCGAACCTGCGGGGACAATCGGGGGGACAGCGGGGTGTCCCCTCCTCCCCGGCCACCAGGACGCACCTTGGGACACCGCGAACCCCACAGGGGACCCCCGTGTGGACCCCCAGGTGACACCGGGACCCCCCCAGGTGACACTGGGGACACGGGGACCCCAGACTCACTTGTCCCGCAGCAGCTGCCCCTCCACGCCGGCCCCCAGCAGCAGCGCCGCGCTCAGGTCTGGCCGTCAAGGAAAACCCAAAAACCCCCCAAATCCCCCCCAAATTCCCTAAAAATCCCTCCCAAATCCCCCCAAAATTCCTCCAAAATCCCCCCAAATTCCCCCAAAATCTCCCCAAATTCCCTAAAAATCCCTCCCAAATCCCCCCAAAATTCCCTCCAAAATCCCCCCAAATCCCCCTCGAACCCCCAAAATCCCCCCCAGTACCCCCTGAGCAGGGGCAGTCCCCCAAAATCCCCCCAACCCCCCCCCAAAACCCCCAAATCTCACACCCCCTAAGCACGGACCCTCCCCCAAATCCCCCCCAAATCCCCCCAAACACCCCCTGGCACACCCCCCGCAGTTTTGGGGTCCCCCCTGGGCAGTTTTGGGGTCCCCCCTCAGGTTTCGGGGCGGATACAGCCCAGGGCCGTGGCCGTGGCCGCCCCCAGGCTCCCGGCCGGCACCGAACGGGCGACGTCCCCGAGCTCCGAGCAGCGGCTGCACCCCCAGAGCACCCCTGGGACCCCCAAAAATCAACCTGGCACCCCAAAATCACCCCAGAGCACCCCTGGGACCCCCAAAAATCAACCTGGGACCCCAAAATCACCCCAGAGCACCCCTGGGACCCCCAAAAATCAACCTGGCACCCCAAAATCACCCCAGAGCACCCCTGGGACCCCCAAAAATCAACCTGGCACCCCAAAATCACCCCAGAGCACCCCTGGGACCCCCAAAAATACCCCAAAATCACCCTGAGACCACCCAGAGCACCCCTGGGACCCCCAAAAATCAACCTGGCACCCCAAAATCACCCCAGAGCACCCCTGGGACAGAGCTGGCACCCCCAAATCCCCCTTGAACCCCCAACCCCCCTTTTTGGCCTCCCCAGATCCCCTTGGGACCCCCAGTTCACCCCTCCCCCTTTGGGTTCCCCTACACTTCCGGGTCCCTCCCCCACCTTGGGGTGCCCCCCACATTTTGGGGACCCCCCACCCCGATTTGGGCCCCTCCCATTTTGGGGTCCCCCCGTTCTCACCGGACGCCGAGGGGAGGCTCAGCCCCAGCAGGGCCCCGAAGGAGGCGTCGGCCCCGCCCTCCTCCTGCTCCGGCCCCGCCCCCAGCCCCGCCTCTGGGGGGCGTGGCCACAGGTTCCCTGGGAGTGGGGCAGCAGGTGAGGCCACGCCCACAGAAGCTCATGGTGACCCCAGTATGACCTCGGGGTGACCCCTGGGACCTCAGAATGACCTCGGGGTGACCCCACCCCTGTGACCCCTCTGTGACCTCAGGGTGACCTCTGTGACCCCAGCATGACCTTTGGGTGACCCCACCCCCTGCGATCCTGCCATGACCTCAGAGTGACCCCACTCCCCTGTGACCCCTCCATGACCTCAGGGCGACCTCTGTGACCCCAGCATGACCTCGGGGTGACCCCACCCCCATCCTTCTCCCCATGACCTCATGGTGACCCTCCCAACTAACCCCGGGGGGTGGAGCCAAAGCCTCCCCTGGGGGGCGTGTCTTGTGGTGACCACACCCACCCCTCCTATGACCTCCCCATGACCCCACCCCCAACCCGACACCCGGGGGGCGTAGCCAAAGCCTCCCTGTGGGCGGGGCTTTGCCGTGTCCCCGCCCCCGCCGGACTCACTCGCCAACAGCCTGGCGCTGGGCCCGGGCAGGGCGGGCAGCGCCCCCTGCTGGCCGGGAGGACCTCGGGAGGCGTTGGGGGGCGCGGGGGGCGCGCAGGGCCGCAGGGGGTCCCCGGGGCGGGGGGGCAGGCACAGCCTGGGGGGGACAGCCGGGCTCAGCCGGAGGGCTCATTAGCATCTCATTAGCATAGGTGAGGGAGGGGGCGCGTCACTCACGCGTGGGCGGGGTCTCCGGGCAGGGCGTGGCGCAGGGAGCCCGCCTGCAGCGCCAGCAGCGCCAGCAGCAGCCCCGCGGGGCCCAGGGGGGCGGCGGCCGCGCGCAGGCGGGGCGGGGCCAGAGACCCCGCCCCCAGCAGCGCCAGGAGCCCCGCCCCGTAGCCACGCCCGTTGTTGAGGCGGCCCCAGCGGCCACGCCCCGGCAGCACCGCCCAGCTGGGGCTCAGGTAAACCTGCGGGGAGGGAGGGGCCAGAGCGGTGACAGGCTCCGCCCACCGACACGCCTCTCAGGCTGGGCACACCCCCAGGAGGGTGTGGCCACGACCATGTCATAAGCCATGCCCACCGCAGACCCCTACTGCAAAGCCCTGGCCCAGCAGGCTCCACCCATTTCCCCACCCACTTCAGGCTGACCTCGCCCCACAGGTAAAGCCCCGCCCCTCTGATTAGACCACGCCCATTTCTACACATTGTCCGATTGGCCACGCCCCTTTCATGTGGTCACATCCTCAGCCAAGCTCCGCCCTTTAGTGGAACCACGCCCCTCCAGCCTTCTCATCCCTAGCCACACCCCCTGCACAGGCCCCGCCCCTTCTGAACCCCTCCCTGCCTTGTGTCCCCTTATCCCAAGCCAGGCCTCCCTTTCTCTGGCCACACCCTGACCACGCCCAGCCCCACCCTGACCACACCCATGTCCCGGCCCCACCCAGTCACCACCAACACCTCGGCCCCGCCCACCCCACCCAGCCCCGCCCACTCGCCAGTAGCACCTCTGCCCCGTCCAGTCCCAGCCTGACCCCACCCTGACCCTGCCCAGCCCTGACCCCGCCCACTCGCCAGCCCCACCCTGACCCCGGCCTGGCCCCGCCCACCCCGGCCCCGCCCACTGACCAGCAGCACCTCGGCCCCGCCCAGCGCGGCGGCGGCGGCGGCGAAGGCGGCGCTCAGGAACCCGCACACGCCCACGGCGCCCCCGGCCTCGGGGCCCAGCGCCCCCGACAGCAGCGCCAGCGCCCCGCCCCCTGTGACGTCACGGGGCGGGGTCAGCGCCGGACGCGCCTACACGCCACTGTGCTGTCATTGGGCGGGGTCCGCGCCGGACACGCCCCCCCAGCCACGCCCCCTGAGCTCACCGGGGTCCAGGCCGTTGGTGGCGACGGCGCTGAGGGACACGGCGGTGAGCAGCATCTGTGGGGACACTGACCTCTGACCCCTGACCTCTGTGACCTCTGACCCCTCTGACCACGAGCCTCTCCGACCCACTGACCAACTGACCCCTCTGAGTCACTGACGTCTCTGACCCCTGACCCCTTGTACCTCTGACCTCACCCCCCCCGCGAGTACCCAGAACATGACCCCTGACCCCAGGAGTGACCCCAAGTATGACCTCTGACCCCAGGAGTGTCCCCAGGTGTGTCACTCACGCAGGGCCCAAGCAGGACGCCGATGGCCGCTGTCCCCAGGACAGGAGTGACCCCAGTGTGACCCCAGGTGTGTCCCCAGGTGTGTCCCCAGGTGTGTCCCCATGTCCCCAGGTGTCCCCAGGTGTGTCCCCAGGTGTGTCCCCATGTCCCCAGGTGTCCCCAGGTGTGTCCCCGGGTGTGTCACTCACGCAGGCCCCCAGCAGGACGCCGATGGCCGCTGTCCCCAGGACAGGAGTGACCCCAGTGTGACCCCAGGTGTGTCCCCATGTCCCCAGGTGTGTCCCCAGGTGTGTCCCCGGGTGTGTCACTCACGCAGGCCCCCAGCAGGACGCCGATGGCCGCTGTCCCCAGGACAGGAGTGACCCCAGTGTGACCCCAGGTGTGTCCCCATGTCCCCAGGTGTGTCCCCAGGTGTGTCCCCAGGTGTGTCACTCACGCAGGCCCCCAGCAGGACGCCGATGGCCGCTGTCCCCAGGACGCCGCCGTGTCCCACCACCCAGGGCAGGCGCAGCAGCAGCACCAGCCCCAGCAGCGACTGCAGCGACGGCGCCGCCACGCCCAGGAGCGTCCCCAGGGCGCGGCGCTGAGGGGACAGCAGAGGTCATGGAGGGGTCAGCGACCGCCCAGGGGTCACCAGGGGTCAGTGACCGCCCAGGGGTCACCCAGGGGTCACCACCCCCAGGAGGGTCCCCAGGGTGCGGCGCTGAGGGGACACCCAGGGGACATTGAGGGGACACTGAGAGCCCACAGTGTCCCTACGGCAGCAGCATCACCCGGGTGTCCCCAGGTGTGTCCCCAGGTGTCCCCAGGTGCCCTAGGTGTGTCCCCAGGTGTGTCCCCAGGTGACCCCAGGTGTGTCCCAGGTGTCCCCAGGTGTCCCAGGTGTCCCAGGTGTGTCCCCAGGTGTGTCCCCAGGTGACCCCAGCTGTCCCCAGGTGTCCCCAGGTGTCCCCAGGTGTCCCCAGGTGTGTCCCAGGTGTCCCAGGTGTCACTCACCGGGGCGGTGCCGCTGTCACTGTCAGGGCTCAGGGCGCTGTACAGGTGTCCCCACCCTGTCCCTGTCCCCAGGTGTCCCCAGGTGTCCCCAGGTGTGTCCCAGGTGTCCCCAGGTGTATCCCAGGTGTGTCCCCAGGTGTGTCCCAGGTGCCCCAGGTGTGTCCCCAGGTGTCCCCAGGTGTGTCCCAGGTGTCCCCAGGTGTGTCCCCAGGTGTCCCAGGTGTCCCAGGTGTCACTCACCGGGGCGGTGCCGCTGTCGCTGTCGGGGCTCAGGGCGCTGTACGGGGCGATCCTGCGCAGCAGCGCCGGAACCCGCGGCCGCGTCGCCAACTCCTCCTGTGGGCGGGGCCAGGGGCGTGGCCGGGAGGGCGTGGTCACAGGGCAGGGGTGGGGCAGGGGCGGAGCCCCAGGATGAGGCGGAGTCAGGTGTGAGGGGTGGGGCCGAAGAGGGCGGGGCAGAGTTGGGCGTGGCTCAGGGGTCGGGCAGGGTCTGGGGGCGGGGCTCAGGGGTCAGGCAGGGTCAGAGGGTGGGGCAGAGTTGGGCGTGGCTCAGAGGGTGGGGCACAATCTGGGGTGGGGCAGAGGAGGGCGGGGCTCAGGGGTCGGGCAGGGTCTGGGCGCGGGGCTCAGGGCAGGGGTGGGGCCAATGACTGTGATGCCAGGGACAGGATGGGCGGGGCTAAGAAAGGGGCAGGGCCAATGAGGGTGGGGCTCAGGGGGCGTGGTCCTGCCTTATATGGCAGCAGGTATTTGGGGAGGCACTGTGAGTGGGCGGGGCCAGGAAGGGGCGTAGCTTTATGCAAAATAGGGAGGGTGCATTAATGGGGGGGGCTTGAGGTGG
This sequence comes from Chamaea fasciata, assembly GCF_029207755.1. Lineage (NCBI taxonomy): Eukaryota > Metazoa > Chordata > Aves > Passeriformes > Sylviidae > Chamaea > Chamaea fasciata. The sequence goes on along the minus strand of NW_027094971.1, from coordinate 6,439 downwards.
GCGTGGCCTCACTGCAATGCCAGGGCACCAACGAGTTGTGGCTAATTAGGGGGTGGGGCTTTAGGGGTGTGGCCTCACCACAGTAGTCATTAACTGGGCGGGGCTAATTAGGGGTGGGATTTTTAGGGGGCGTGGCCTCACCTCAAACAATGCCAGGGGCCGCTCACCCCCCAGCCCGGGTGAGGCCGGAGGGGCGGGGCGAGCCCTGGCCCCGCCCCCTGGGCCCCGCCCCCGCGAGGTGGGCGTGGTCTCGGTGGGGGAGGGGCTGGAGTCGGAGAGGGGGGGCCGGGAGCTGGAGGGGGAGGGGGGCTCGGGGCTGCTGTCCGAGGGCTCCGCCCCCCGCGCCGGCCACGCCCCCGGCACCGCCATGACGTCACCGGAGCGGCGGCGATGACGTCACCGGAGCGGCGCCGATGACGTCACCATCGCGGCACCTGCGGGAGGAAATCCACGAGCTCAGAGGGAAAAGAGAAATTTCCCAAGGGGAAAGATCCGCGGGTTTATGGAACGGGAAAATGGGTTTTTTGGGGGAAAATGAACCATTTCCAAGGGAAAATCCCAATTTCTGGAGAGCAAATCCACGGTGTTGGCGGGGAAAACGCTGGGCTTGGAAAAATCCACTTTTTTTTGGAGGAAAAAGACACTTTTTAGAGGGAAATCAGCAATTTTGGAGGGAAAACCCACATTTTGAGAGGGAAAATCCACATTTTGAGAGGGAAAATCCGCATTTTGAGAGGGAAAATCCACATTTTGAGAGGGAAAATCCGCATTTTGAGAGGGAAAATCCACATTTCACGAAGAAAATCGTCATTTTTGGAGAGGAAAAAACCGTTCTAGAATTAAACCCCAGAATTTGGAGGAAATACCCACATTTTAGAGGAAACTCTAAAACCTTTGTGGCGAAAATCGGCATTTGGGGGGGAAGAGTCACTTTTTTTGGAGAATTTTGACTTTTTCGTGGGAATAATCCAAACTCTTAGAGGAAAGGTCCCTATTTCCGGGAAAATCAGTGTTTTTGCAGGGAAAACGGGAATTTTTGGCGCAAAATAAAAGATTTTTGGCCAAGTTGAAAAGCGTTTTGGGGAGAAAAGAGTAAATTCAGCGAGCACCTGATAATTTTACGGGAAAAAGCCGATTTTGGGAGGAAAATGGGACATTTTAGGGGAGAGACGGGAATTTTGGGGGGAAATCCGATCATTTTGGGGGTGAGGCTTTGCAATTTGGGGGTAAATCACCAGTTTGGGGAGAAAATGGTCATTTTTCCCTTAGAAAAGGCATTTTTGTGAAGGGAAAATTAACTTTAAAGAGGAAAAAATTGCTTTTTTTCAGGAATTAAAGGAGGTTCGGGGTGGAATCAGGAATTTCCAGGGGAAAGGAGGAATTTTGGGGCAAAAAAAAAGCATTTTGGGGGGAAAAAAAATCGGGGCATTTTGTTCTGTTTTGAGGAAAATATAAAAATTCATCAAAATTTATGGGACATTTAATTGTGTATTACAAAAAACCATAGAGAGCTGATTTTTGTGAGGACGGAGAAACTCGGAGAAGGAAAAAAATCCGATTTATGGCAAAAATCGAGGGGACTCGGGGGGGGAAAGTCCCGTTTTGGGGGAGGACCGAGTGGTTTGGGGCGGAAATCTTTGTTTTGGGGACTCAAATCCATCGTTTTGTGGGGTCTGGAGGGGAGAAAACGCAGTGAGGGGACAGAAATTGGAAATTCCGGAGCGGGGCAATGAATTCTGGGGGAGATACTCGGCTGGATGGGAAAAAACGGGGAGTTTTGGGGGGAAAATGGGGAATTTTGGGGGGGAAATGGGGAATTTTGGGGGGGAAATGGGGAATTTTGGGGGGGAAATGGGGAATTTTGGGGGGGAAATGGGGAATTTTGGGGGGAAATGGGGAATTTTGGGGGAAAATTGGGAGGTTTTGGGGGGGAAATGGAAAATTTTGGGGAAATGGGGAATTTTGGGGGAAAATGGGAAATTTTGGGGAAAATGGGAAATTTTGGGGAAAATGGGGAATTTTGGGGAAAAATGGGGAATTTTGGAGGGAAATGGGGAATTTTGGGGGGAAATGGGGAATTTTGAGGGAAAATTGGGAGGTTTTGGGGAGAAATGGGGACTCTTGAGGGAAAATGGGGATTTTGAGGGGAAAATGGGGAATTTTGAGGGAAAATGGGGAATTTTGGGGGAAAATGGGGAATTTTGGGGGAAAATGGGGAATTTTGGAGGGAAATGGGGAATTTCGGGGAAAAATGGGGAATTTTGGGGGGAAATGGGGAATTTTGGGGGGAAATGGGGAATTTTGGGGGGAAATGGGGAATTTTGAGGGGGAAATGGGGGAATTATGAGGGAAAATGGGGAGTTTTGTGGGGGAAATGGGGAATTATGAGGGGAAAATAAGAAATTTTGGGGAAAAATGGGGAATTTTGGGGGAAAGTGGCCAATTTTTTGCTCCCATTAAATCCCTATTTGGAGCCACTCCCCTTTTTTGGGAGCCAAACTCCTCATTTTTGGGGTCAAAATCCCCTTTTTGGAGACAAATCTCCTCATTTTGGAACCAAAATCTCCTTTTTGAGGCAAATCAGCCCCATTTTGGGGACCAAATTCCCCCTTTTGGAGGCCAAACTCCTCCTTTCAAACACAAATTCCCCCTTTTTGCTGTAAAAATCCCTTTTTTGGGGGGTTCAACTCCCCCATTTTAAGGCCACCCCTCCCTTATGGCCCAAATTCCCGCTTTTTGGAGCCAAATCCTTATTTTTAGAGACAAACTCCCCCTTTTTTTGTGCCAAATTCCCCCTTTTTGCGGCCAAAATCTCCATTTTTGGGACCGAACTCCCCGTATTCTGTGTCAACCCCCACCTTTTTGGGGTCCAAACTCCTCTTCTTTAGCTCCAATTCCCCCTTTTGGGAACCAAACCCTCCCTTCCACTTTCCGGGGCTAACTCCCCACTTTTTTGGGCCGAATTCTCCTTTTTTTTGGCCAAATACCGCCCTTTTTTTAAGGCCGAATTCACACTTTTTAGAGCGACCCCACCTTCTCGGGAGGGGCCCAAAATTCACTTTTCCAGGCTCCATCTCCCCTCCCTCCCTCGGCTCCTCCATCCCGCCCCATTTGGGGTTTAAAACCCCCCCAGTTTTGGGTTAAAATCTCCCAATTTTGGGTTAAATTCCCCCGATTTTGGGGCTCCCCCCCCCCCCCCCGACCCCCGATCCCGCCGGTACCTGAGGGGGGGGCGCGGGGGCGGGGCCCGGCGCGCGCTGCCCTGGCCACGCCCCCCACGCGCGCCGCTGCCGCAGGGGGCGGGGCCGACGCAGGGGCGTGGCTAACGAGGAGGCGTGGTTTGCTCAAAGGGGGCGTGTCAGGGGGGGTCGCGGGTCAGATGGGCGTGGCTTGTGCAAGGGGCGTGGCTTTGCCCCTCCTCCCCTCACCCGAACCCTGAGCTGGGACCAGCCGGATCCCCCCGGATTTTAAGGAAAAAAATCAAAAACATTACGGGAAAAATCCATGGGTTTGGTGGGAAATCGGTATTTTTGCACGGAAAATGTGAAATTTGGGGCTGAGGGCCGCCAGGTTCAGAGGGAAAATCAAAAATTTTAAGGTAAAAATATGTATTTTTAGTGGGGAAAATCGAAGGTATTACGGGGAAAAATCCACACTTTCGGTGGAAAATCGATTATTTTTGCACGGAAGATGTGAATTTCGGGGCTGAGACCCGCCAGCTTTAGAGGGAAAATGAGAAATTTTAAGGCGAAAATCCGTATTTTTAGTGGGAAAAAATGACAACTGTTCGAGGCAAGATCCCTGGGTTTGGATCCGCGAGTGGAGCCCCTGAGGGTGATGGCGGAGACGGGGCGTCTGCGGGGTGCGAGGGGCAGCGCGGGGGAGAAAAGGGTCCGTGAGGGGAAATGGGGGGGAATGGAGCCCTGGAGGGGAAATGGGGGGAAACGGGACCCGTGAGGGGAAATGGGGGAAACTGAGTCCGTGAGGGGAAATGGGGGGAAACGGGGTCCGTGAGGGGAAATGGGGGGAAACTGAGTCCGTGAGGGGAAATTGGGGGGGAACGGGGTCCGTGAGGGGAAATGGGGGAAACGGGATCCGTGAGGGAAATGGGGGGAATGGAGCCCTGGAGGGGAAATGGGGGGAACGGGATCCGTGAGGGGAAATGGGGGGAACGGGATCCGTGAGGGGAAATGGGGGAAACGGGGTCCGTGAGGGGAAATGGGGGAAACTGAGTCCGTGAGGGGAAATGGGGGAAACGGGATCCGTGAGGGGAAATGGGGGGAAACTGAGTCCGTGAGGGGAAATGGGGGGGAACGGGGTCCGTGAGGGGAAATGGGGGAAACGGAGCCTTTGAGGGGGAAAATGGGGGAAACGGGATCCGTGAGGGGAAATGGGGGAAACGGGGTCCGTGAGGGGAAATGGGGGAAACGGGATCCGTGAGGGGAAAATGGGGGGAACGGGGTCCGTGAGGGGAAATGGGGGAAACGGGATCCGTGAGGGGAAAATGGGGGGGAACGGGGTCCGTGAGGGGAAATGGGGGAAACGGGATCCGTGAGGGGAAAATGGGGGAAACGGGGGTCCCGTGAGGGGAAATGGGGGAAACTGAGTCCGTGGAGGGGAAATGGGGGGAACGGGGTCCGTGAGGGGAAATGGGGGAAACGGAGCCTTTGAGGGGAAATGGGGGGAACGGGATCCGTGAGGGGAAATGGGGGAAACTGAGTCCGTGAGGGGAAATGGGGGAAACGGGATCCGTGAGGGGAAAATGGGGGAAACGGGATCCGTGAGGGGAAAATGGGGGGAACGGGGTCCGTGAGGGGAAATGGGGGAAACGGGATCCGTGAGGGGAAAATGGGGGAAACGGGGTCCGTGAGGGGAAATGGGGGGGAACGGGTGTCCGTGAGGGGAAAATGGGGGAAACTGAGTCCGTGAGGGGAAATGGGGGGAACGGGGGTCCGTGAGGGGAAAATGGGGGAAACTGAGTCCGTGAGGGGAAATGGGGGGAATGGAGCCCTGGAGGGGAAATGGGGGAAACGGGATCCGTGAGGGGAAAATGGGGGAAACTGAGTCCGTGAGGGGAAATGGGGGGAATGGAGCCCTGGAGGGGAAATGGGGGAAACGGGGGTCCGTGAGGGGAAATGGGGGGAACGGGATCCGTGAGGGGAAAATGGGGGAAACGGGATCCGTGAGGGGAAAAATGGAGCCCCTGAGGGGAAAACGGGGAAATTGAGCTCTTGAGGGAAAAATGGGGGAAACAGAGTCCTTGAGGGGAAAATGGGCGAAAATTGAGCCTTTAGGGGAAAATGGGGGGAAACGGAGCCTCTGAGGGGAAAAGGAGAGAAAACGGAGCCCTTGGGGGTGAGGAGGGGAAAATGGGGCCCAAGAGAGTGAAGAGGGTGGGGAAAATGGGGGAAACCAGCTCCTGAGGGTGAGGAGGGTGGAAATGGCGCCTGTGAGGGGACGAGGGGACAAAGGGGGGCCGCGAGGGTGTGAGGGGACACCTGTGAGGGGACACCTTGTGAGGTGACACCTGCGAGGGGACACCTGTGAGGGGACACCTGTGAGGTGACACCTGCGAGGGGACACCTGTGAGGTGACGAGGGACAAACGGAGCCCCCGAGGGTGGAAATGGAGCCTTGAGAGGGTGATGGCGGCAAATCCCTTGAGGGGGCAACCGAGGGGGAAATCGATTGAAAATTTCACCCTGACGAGGTGACATTTCAGCCGGCGAGGGGCTGGTGAGGGTGACAACGGGGCCTGTGAGCTCTGAGCAGCCGCCCGGGGGGATGGGACAGCAGTGAGTGCAGTCCCGCCCAGGTGAGGACACACCTGGGCTGCTGGATCCGGTGCGGGCCGTCCAGGTGAAAATGGAAAATCGGCATGAGAGTAAACTGTGAACCGAAACGCCCGTGCAGTAAGTTGTTTGCGATGTTTAAATATTGTCTAGGAATAAACGAGAGCAAGTAAAATCAAATTGTTTTTAGTGTCGTAAATACTCGGTTTATTTAATCTGGCGTTCACAGGGAGCAGCAATATAAGAGGAATAAATACGAATAGAATGAAACAAAGCATCATCATCTTTATGGTTTATTATTCCGGGTTAGGTCGTCGGATGTTTATTAAGTTAATTCTTAACTATAACTTGATTTTTTTTCTTGGGAGGATGGAATCATTCCGACTGGAAAGAAGCTCGAGCAATAAATCTTGCCCGGAGGTTTTTTTGGTCCCGACCACCAAGAAATCCGATTTTTGCCGAAAATCGCCGAAAATCCCCGAAGACCCGGCGATTTTCGGCGCCCTTCGCCGCCGTGGCGTCCCCCCGTTGCCATGGCGACGGCGCGGCCCATTCCGCTCCCCCCCCTGCTCTCCCCCCGTCCCTCCCTGCACACTTGGTACGTCCCCATGCAAATGAGCCCGCTCGCGCCACCAACCCCCCGCCTTC